>NC_045793.1:9733674-10037004 GCF_009873245.2 Balaenoptera musculus
AAAAAATACACAAAACTCTACAGCTATATTAACCTTCAACTGCATGGCATCTGTGGGTAGTCATGGCAATATGCCAGTGAACAAGAGTTCGCTCTAACGAAATAAAGGAAATAAAGGAAAAATTGCACAAAATACATTCTAACAATACATTGTTAGAATACTGTGTGGTTACAAAAAAATCAAGAGTTAGAATCACAGCATGATGGAATTGACAGACCTTAGTGATCATGGAACCCAATCTTATTTCCACACATGAGATGACTGAGCTCTCTGGAATGAGAGGAACTTGCTAGAGTCCTTACGTCTATTCCTTGCGTACGGAGGAGAAAGCTTTGAAAGCCTTGAGAGATTTCCCACATCCACCACATAAAATGACCTACCTACTGCCTTATGCTGTTTGGTGGTGCTCCTGTGTCTCAGGTTGAAACACAAGAGCTCTGTTTCCAGCCTCACATATTCTCTTCTGAAAACTCCTATTCCTCCTAAATTATGGGGTCATTCCTCTGATCTTAGAATTCCTTATGTAATAGAATCAGAATAAATGGGACCATAGCTTCCTTCTACCATAAAATAATCTTTTTAATTGAGATCACTACAACCAAAGGAAAATAGCAGTACCTGCTTCCCAGCCAAGATTTAGTGACTCACAGCTTCTGTTGGCAACGTCTTAGTGAGAGGATGGAAAAAACACCTGATTTTCCTCACCTGTGGAAACATCACCAAAGACCACCCCTAGCTGCACAGCCCAGGGAGTGAGAGGGATAAACCACTGTCTTCCTTTCATTCATTTGTAGAGTCCATTTCTTAATCTAAAATCACTTTGAGTTCAGTTTATTTTAAGCATAGTGATTAATTGAGCATCATTATTTTAGGTTTTCTTTTTTCCTTATTGTTTTTGGAAGTATCCAACTCTTCTAACACTAGTAACACTCTAGAATAATGAAATCTAATCAACAATCTTTAGCCTGCTGTTATCAAAACTCTGTACTTGTTAATACCATCTTTTCTCAAAGTTCATCATCCAGCTGTAATGATTTCTTTTGATCTTCCTTTCATTAGATGCCACAGATCTGTAACTCTTCAATATTACTCTTTTTCCCAAACTCATCCTGGCTGTCAGATCTTTGGTCAAAGTGTTCTAAAGAACTCAGTTTTGCTTACCCTGAACAAGATGTTATAATGACCTCGATCACTGCTGCTGGATGTTGTTTTTGCAAGAAAGGAGGCTGTGCTTGATGAGATGAGGGAAACATGGCAGAACTGTTTTCTGTGCAAAAGCTGTAACCATCAGCAGTGACCTGAAGAAAAGTCACGTATAGGCGGCTTCCAAGTTGTCATGCTTAGGAGCATAAGGGAACACTGAAAGTAAATGTTTAAAGAAAGTGTGTGTATGTGTGTGTGTGTGTGCTTGTGTGCATTTAAGGGGTGGAGGAAAGGCTTGTCAAGATCTAGCAAAGCAGAAAAATCATATGAACCAATGCTCTACATGAAACAGTAGTTCCACGCCCATGTACAAACTCCATAGAGAACCTCTAACTGTAAGGCTAGGATGAAATAAATAAAATATGTTTAAAAATTGGCACATTTATCCATTTTGCATAATATCCTGTCTTGATAATAATTAACCTTTTTTCACATTCAAATTAGAGATCAAAAAATTTGACTTTGTATTGGCTTTCATTAGCTTATTGCTTTAAAAGCAGGTACTATTTATGTTTTTCAACACCTAGGAATGAGACAATAAATTCTTCAAATCCTTAATACCTAGTTTCTAAATGTGTGGTTATAACTCTTTTTGGCTGGCATAAGAATACGTAATGTCTTCTTTTATCACCTTGTTCAGTGATTCATTCATTCATATTCATTCCCTCTATCCTATACTTTCTTTTATTTTCATGTGAACGTTTCTGAGACAGAATGTTCCTATGCTACTTCTCCACATCTCAAATAAAGAGGGAAGTACCTAGAGGTTAGTTATGTCTGATGAAACCAGAGGCTATTACTTAGTAGCAACAGGGGCACAAAATAGTGAAGGACAGCAGCTAAGGTTGTTGGTCAGACATCAGGAACTTGCATTCTAAATGTACCAATTGTGAGAATTATAAACTCGGGTTATAATCCCAGAATCTCCTGTTGAAGGTCTTGAAACAAAAATGTAGACTTTGAGACATAACCTATCTGATGTCAATGGACAGAGCTTCCCAGGAAATATCATTTGACTTCGCAAAACTCTATAGTGTGTGTGTTTACGTGCATACTTTTTTATATGTTTCCTCAATTGAGACTTTTAGCTAGAGAGGGTTATTTTCTTGTTTGAAATACATAGGTAAATCATGGGACCAATTACTGACTCTGCAGTAAAAGTAAGGATATTCATACACCCCTTGTCCTTGTGTTGTACAAGATGAAAGCTATGTTTTAAAACAAACAAAAAACACCTGAGAACTCAAGAAACCCAATGGGAGAATGAAAAAAGTATAAAAAGTACTACTTTGATGAACACCTATATATCTGTTCATCCCTCCACCAGCTAAGACATGCAAGAGTTAAAACGTGCTTAAATAAGAAAACAACAAAATATATTAATTAAAATGAAAAGACTTTTGACAAAGGTATTGTGGACTGTGTAAATTAATGTCATTATATAATCTAATTTTATTTAAGTAGGGATTAAACAGAGAGCAGAACTGAGAACTCCTCTGCATTCTTTTCTGATGGGCTCACTACACATCACCTGCATGTGTTTTAGAGATTATGGGAGAGATTTATTATCACAAAACAGGCACAAATAGCTCATGGCCAGAGACAGTTTTGAAAGGTGACCAATACCCATGAGGAACATGATTAGCTGACTTTAAATAATGCAGTGCTGTCACCATAGGGGTGCTTCCTAGACTTGGATGAAATCATGCCTAGAAAGTTGCTCCAGTGTTATTGGAACCCCATGCTGTTAAGTAACATTTACCTCAGTTATCTGGCACTATTAGCATTATCCCCCATTGCTCAGCTAATTAGACATAAACCTATCAAACAAAAATAAACTTTTATGTACACTCTATTGCTTAAATCAAGCTTTTGCATATTTAAATTGTCATCTTGTTTATGATGTAAAATACATTCTGATTCTTCTTTATGAATTTTAAGAATGGATGAAGGAAACAGTTGATAAGGTTTATTTGTTCTGATATACATGGAATTTGAATAAAGCAAAAAAAGAATCTTAAAACTACAAACACATTCGTACTGTACTTATGTTTAGAAACCACACGTCCCCTGAGAACCAGTTTATATTGTATATTTAAATATGCAACAAACTTCCACATATAGTCAACTGCTTAGACTTATCAGTTGCCAATAAGACACACCTAAACCTATTGCCAATCCTTTTGCCCGCTACATCATTCCATGAATCCTCTTTCCAAACACAAATTTATGCCATTGATGTGCCTCATATTTTCCTCCTTACCCCATTGAAATCATGCTGCTTTTATGTTACCAGAATATGCCCAAAGGCCCAGCTCAATTTCTTTTTCCCCCTTAATGGTCTGAAATTGAATCTATTGAAAAAGAGACCAGGTTGCCCATTCAATACAAGAAAATCATATGATTCCTTAAAAAACCAATAAAACCCAATAAAACAGGAACTGAAGAACGAAATATGCATATAGCTAAAATGATCTGAACACTGACAATGCCTTAACTTTAGATATTATCAAAACAGTTTCATTTAAATCTTACAAAGCCCTGAGAAGTGGACCAAGCTATCAACATTATACTTATTTCTATATATAGAATCTAAAGCTCACAGCAGATAAGTGTCTCATCCAAGGTCACGTAACTAGTAAGTAGCAAAAAATGGACAAAACTGGGTTTTTCTGACTCCTGGTGTAGAATATTTCCTCTACAAGAGTAGCTTTCTAACGTGCAGTACAAACTGTGTAGGGCTACAGGTTACTGCACTAAGTGTAAATATTCCTCAACCAGCACCAGCATTCAACTGGGGAACAAGTGTTCACAAATATTCTCACCTGGTTTAGGGTCACAGCATCTGGGGTACCAGGAGGTGGCCAAACCTTCCCCCTTTCCTTTCTCTCCCCAGAATGGTTAGAAGTCAGGGCTTTGGAGTCAGACCGATATGAGTACATATTATGGATCTACTATTACTAGCTTCCTTACTTTGGGCTAATTACTGAATTTTTAGGCCTAAGTCTTAGTTTCCTCAACTGAAAGTAGCAGTATATGTAAAGGGCTTAGCACCACTTAGCTAACATGAATTAATATTACTAATTATGATAGTAATGTTTTTAATATATGCAGTTGGTGTTATAATAATACAGTATAAATTTAAATTGTAAATTAATTTAAATAAACTTTCCATTGGTATATACCTTATTCATAGATACCAATAATACCAATTAGATACTAATTTAACTCTATTCTATAGAGTCTATTATTATTATTATTACTATTAAAATAGGCCATCATAACCTAACATTTTATGAAATATTCTTCTACCACAAAGCAGCTACTACTTTTTTCATGTATATGGGTACATACTCTACTTTTGATATGAAGGTTTCCAAGTAGCTCGACTGCCATGCATAGCTGTTATTCAAAGAAATTTTCAAAATACCTCAGTGGTAAGGCATAAAATCTTGATATAAACTTTCAAAGACAGCAAGAAGTTGGCGAAGCATATCACTCACTGCCAGAATTATCACACCAAAACCATGCACTAAATAACTGTGGGATAGATACTTGAAACCTAGCCCAATGTTTTGTGAAAATATGCAGAAATTGTCAAACTGCTTAGTGAATTTTCACCCTTGCAACATAACAATTCACAATATTCTAGGGGAAAGCTGATACTAAGGTTCTGCATGGCTTATAAATATGAAAAGAAACATATTTCTGCAGACTTTTTGGGACTGCCAGCTAGTATGATGCTAGCACTTTGGTAGATAAACATTTGCATATTCTTCATATGGGCACAAAAATGAATGATTGATGTTCACTCATTCAACACATTTATTTAGGATGTAATATATGACACAATGTTGTAAGCAATAAATATATAGTAATAAAAAACATCACGAAAGTCATTGCCTCATGGACACTATATACTAGAGGAAATTGGATAAATATGTAAATAACTACACATATACACCTTGGAGTCTGAGAAAAAGCTACTGATAAACCTAGAGAACAGGTGAAGTAATGTTGGCAGGGGGTGGAAAAAGGGGTGGACCTAGCAATTTTAAATCATTGGTCAGGGGATACCTCACTGAAAAGATGCTATTTGAGCAAAGATATTAAGGAGTTGAGGGAGGTCATCATGCAGATAGCAGAGGGAAAGGTGCTCTGGGCAGAGGAAACAGCAAATGAGGCAGAAACATGACTGGCATGCTTGAGGAACAGCTGGGAATCCTTTATGGGTGGAGCTGAGTGACCATGTCAGAGAACTGAAAGATGTCCTCAGAGGGGTAGCGGGGCCAGAACAGGTAGAACCTTGCAGGTCTGAGGGTAACAGAAAGCCACTGGTAAGTTTTCACAAGAGCAGGGACATGCTCTAACACTTAGTGTATAAAGTATCATTCTGGCTGCTGTCTTCAGCACAGACTGAAATGAAAAATGGCAGGAACGGAAGCGAGAGGGTGACTTTGGAGGCTATAGAAATATTATAGGTAAGAGGTGATAGTGTCTTGGTCCAGGGTGGCAGGAGTAGAGGTGCTAGGCGGTGGCTACCTATTAAGGAGAGAGAAAGGATTTAGGGATGGTTGGGACGTGAGCATGAGACAAAGTGGAATCAAAGATGACTTCAGTGTTTAGATCCTGAGGAATTGAAGGGATGAAACTGCTATGAACCAATATGGCAAAGACTGTGAATGGGGCAGATTTTTAAAGGACAAAGAAGATCTCGGATTTGAACATTTTAAGATTATGATGCCTATTAAACATCTCAGTAAGTGGTGATGTCACATAAGCAGTTGGGATACAAGTCTGGACTTTTCAGGAGAAGTCAGGAGGGGAGATAGACATTTGGGAATCATCAACACATGCATGATATTTAAAAACACAAAACTGTACGTAATCCACAAAAGTAGATAAAGAATAGAACCAAGGGTGGAGAAGAAAAGCATTTAAACAATTCAAGGCCAAGGACACTGGGGAAAAGAGTAAGAAGGAGTGATCCATTATACAGAAGAGAAATCGAGGTCAAGAAATGTCTGAAGCTACATACAGAAGGTGTTTCAAGGATGAAAAAATGTTCAACAATGTCAAGCACTGCTAATGGGTCAAGAAAGATGAGGACTGAGGAGGAAGCATTAATATCTGTAGCATCAACAAGAATAGTTTTTGTAGAAAGCTGAGGACAAAAGCCTAATTAGAGTGAATTTTTTTTTTTTTTTTTTTTTTTTTTTTTAGTGAGAGAGGAAGAATTAAAACCATAAGTGCCAACCAAATGTTTTTCTGAGTTTTGCAATAAAGGTTGCAGAGAAATAAGAAAATATCTGTCATAATACTGGAATCAAGTAAGTTTTGGTTGTTGCGGTTGTTGTTATTTTGAAGATGAGGTCACTTGAAATGTGTTTATCCTGATGGGACTTTCCATTAGAGACAGACTGAGAAGACAGATTGGAGAACCATACTCCTGTGTAAGGGAGAGACGAAGGAATGTAGTACATTCACTGAGCACAGGGGCATTCTTCCAGAGAGACCAGGAAAAAAGTCACACTGTAGAAGCAAAGATGCAAATAAATGGGTGCTATGATATTCATCTGAGGAAGTTCTCCGCTGATTCTTTCTGGGGTAGAGGATGCAAGAACGTCAGCTGAACGTAAGGATTGTAGAGAGAAGTTTAGATGAAAGAAAATTCCATATCCAAGTGAAATTTAATTTTTTCAGATGGAATAAACACATGAACCTGAACAAAGCTAACAGAGAAAAATATTAAGTCAAAAATATTTGACTGGCAAAAACAAAAGCAGAAACTTTTAAGAAGTAGGGAAGATGTCCTTCATTATATATGAAGTGGTGATTATTCATAAAACCTATGAAATTTTTGAAAGGGTCATCCATTTGGTCCATTCAAGTGAATTATTAGTTTGAAAATGATGGCCAAAAATTAAATTCAAATAAAATTTAGGGGACAGTGGTTAAGAATCGGCTTGCCAATGCAGGAGACATGGGTTCGAGCCATGGCCCAGGAAGATCCCACATGCCACGGAGCAACTAAGCCCGTGCGCCACAACTACCGAGCCTGTGCTCTAGAGCCCACGAGCCACAGCTACTGAGCCCATGTGCCACAAATACTGAAGCCTGCACACCTAGAGCCCGTGCTCTGCAACAAAAGCCACCGCAATGAGAAGCCCGCGCACCTCAACAAAGAGTAGCCCCTGCTCGCCGCAACTAGAGAAAGCCCACGCACAGTGACGATGACTCAATGTGGTCATAAATAAATAAATAAATAAGTAAATAAATAAACAAATAAATTTTAAAAATAAATAAAATTAAAAAAATTTTTAATCTCAAAAAAAAATCAACACAAAGAGCATTTATACAAAGAATTTGTCACACATTCTGAAAATTAGTAAAGATCATACATTTGTCCTGATCTTCCAAGGATCTGGGGACAATGACTGAATATGAGGACAACATCAATTAACAACAATGAAATATGTAATTCAAGCAAGAATTTAAAATAAAATGAAAATATCATAGACTATTAAAATATTTTCATATGGAAGAATTTTGCTTATCAAAATTATAAAAGAAGACTAGGTCTATTACTTTCTTTGAATTCAACTGTCATTGTTGATAATTAATCCATCAAAGATGAGGATGGTTGGTTTTACATACATTTTATAGATTTTACATACTCTTTATAGCACTAAAGGAGTAAACCATGTTCTAATGACTGTAAAATAGGAGGAAAAAAAGCAATTTATTATTCAGCTTGATTATATATTTTACATACCGTATCTATTCTTAATGACTTAAGCTCATTTCTAAAGATCAAACTTACATTTAAAGATTGGAGACTTCACATACTTTTATGTAAAGTAAAAGTCAGAATAGTCTCTGTAGAGAGTATTCTGAATGGAACACCTTGAAAATTATTAAAAATGATGATTTTGTGTAATTGTAATTCTAGCCATATTTATAATAAAACTAAAAATACAATAAGATACTTCAATCAGAAAACTGTGATGCTACATTATGAATACTACACAGCATGAAAATACATGGAAAAACAAAGAACACACCATTAATGTAATGTAAACCAAACCAACACAAGAAGAAAAACTGATTCAAACTATGGACTCTAAAATTATGTATTTGAGCCCCAACTCTGCCATTTCCTAGCTCTGTGACCTTGAAACTGTATTTAACCTCTTGAAGTCTCCCTTTTGTACTGGCTCTATTTTGACACTCACCAGCACAGACCAATGTTGGACAAATCCTTTTAACTTTCCCCCAAATAAATTAACTTGTTTTAAAGCCTGAGAAACTGATACAGGTTTTACTGAAGCTTTCATAGAGGGGAATAGATATGATTTTACATCACATACTGCACAACAAAGAAGTTAAAATACTATTTACATAGCAGTATCCCTTTCTCTCTGACATCCCAGTAGTAAAGTTCAGAAAAACTGAGATAATGCTAATGAGCAAGACAAAATAATTTGGAAGCCATTCAACTTACAAAGAGTATAAAGTAAGTTAAAACAACAAACAGGAAACAAAGTTTTGTGTCATAATAAAAGACTATGATTAATTCGATAGTCTGTACCTGAGGTAAAAAGGGAAAACAAATTTGAAAAAAGGTGGGTTAGTAAAGCAGTTTAATGAAACAGGTAAACTTTCCAAAACATTAATAAGTTAAAAATTTCTGTCTTACCTGGTTAGAGCTCTAATGAGTAAACAAGTATCATTTAATTAAACTCAATTTAATGTAAGTTGTATATAAAACATTTATTCTGTCTTGAATTTCTTACAAATTGATATAACATTGAAAAAACAAAGCAAACATAAAACCCCACTAAACAAACTCTTAGACTAATATAAACTTGGTAAATGATAATTCTGCATTATTTCCTTTAAATGCACATTGTGTTTTTTATTTGATGGGCCAGTTCTTCTGAAATCAAATTTTATTACAACTTCTTTTCAAATCAACTTATTTATCTTCTCAATTGTTTTGACTCTGAGTCTTCCTTTCATATAGTTGAAAATTTTCATACATGCACAGGTTTGCAATTAGCTTTTCCTTTTCTTCTTTATTATGTCACATGCAATTCAAGAAATAAAGAAACTAGAAATGAGAGATACTATTACGGGTAAAAGGCTGTTGCTAAGTTATTCCATGTGTGATAGACAAAATTTTAGGATGGACTTTGTGATCCCCACTCCTTGGTATCCACACCTATGTGTAAACCCCCTGCTTCCCACGCCTTAGCTGGGGTGCTAAAAGAACCTGTAACTTATTTCTAGAGAACAGAATATGACAAAGGTGAAGAGATTTTTTTTTTAGATGTAATTAGGAGCTCTCTGCAGGTGACTTTGAATTAATCATAAGGGAGATGATCTTGGATGGGCCTGACCTAATCAGGTGAACTCTTCAAGTAAAGGTCCAAGCTTTTGGCTGTTTGTCAGGCAACAATTGAAAACTAATACACCATGATTTTAATATCTGCTATATTTGAAATTCCCTACCAAATCAACAACATAATTAAAGCAGGGGGAATGAATTTAAGATTACTTTGAAAGTAACTGATGGATACATAGAGATTCACTCCATTATTAAATTTTTTATATTTGAAAATTTAATAATATATTTTTAATCATGAAAACAAAGAATTAAAAAACCTTTTTATCTTTTTAACATCTGTTTTGTTTGGTGCTAATGAGATAAGATATAAAGACCAATCTGTTACTGTTCCTACTCAGAGCTGATAAAAAGCAGATAATTTTAATATATCAAAAGGTAAGTGACAGATATGGGGATATATGTATATGTATAGCTGATTCACTTTGTTATAAAGCAGAAACTAACACACCATTGTAAAGCAATTATACCCCAATAAAATTTTTTTTAAAAAAAGGTAAGTGAAATAAACCTGATTCCAAAGGTGTGTGACTTTAACATGTTATACAATGATGATTAACAGCATAAATAAGAAAAGAGATACACACGCCAGTAAAAGTTTTCAAAAGAAAACTTCGGAACCAATTAGATTAATTTACGATTGAGGGAACATCAAAGGATTTGCTAGAACGGATATTTAGAACCCTAGTTGGTATTAATTTTGACTAAGATTGTGTTGGAAGGGAGGTTGGGAGGGAGACGCAAGAGGGAGGAGATATGGGGATATATGTATGTGTATAGCCGATTCACTTTGTTATAAAGCAGAAACTAACACACCATTGTAAAGCAATTATACTCCAATAAAGATGTTAAAAAAAAAAAATTGTGTTGGAAATTTTGCTTTAACCAATGTTCCTGTTGCTTCGTATCTATTAAGAGCCAGTCAGGAAAAAAATACTACTATATTCTGCTAGTAAGTTTATGTGTTCAATAAGTACAGTTTATCTCATTCCCAGTTCACTGAGCCAACGCTAAAGGGCCACAGAGTTGTGTTTATTCTTCCAAAATCGTAAATAAAAGTCTACCATCTGGTGTTAAATGCTTCAGGTGCAGACTTTTAGTAAATCTGAAGCTCAAGGTAAAATAACTTCCTATTGTGAGCATTTAATGGTCGACCATGAAACAAAGAAGAAAAGCCGATGCTGACTGCGAAATTTAACAGAGAAAGAGAACGTCCTGTATGTTTTTTGAAAACTTCTGCGTTGCCCATCCAGGGAAAATTTTGCAGACTGACCACTTATAGGATCCAGGAGGTTAAAGACAGAAAAAAAGTCTCGGAAGATTGACCAGATGACCTCTTCCAGCTCTCCCAATTTCAGGAACGTTTGATTCTAGTATCTGGTTCAAGGTCTTTCTTCAGCCGCTGGGAGTCAAAGGCCTGAGGCAAGTCTGGTTTGTCTTGGTAATATTGACACTGTGCTCTCTGCTCTCCCCTTGGTCTCTGACTGAACATTTCCCCTGTTTCATTTCTAGCTTTGAACTCCTTTTTCCCCACCCATCCTTTAATAATTACAGCATCCAAAAGAACTGAATGTAATTGAAGTAAATGACCAAGGCTGGTTTTAGAATGGAGTCTGGGTTCCTGGTCACACCCTACAAGCTTTCCATTGTTAAGTGTAAACAAATGCTCCAAAATACAGCCTCTTGCCATTGCAGGAGCATTAGACTCTATCTCCAACTTTATAGTCATGGTTCCTTGTGCTAAGGCATTTTTCATCTCTTCCCTTCCTCCTTGCCTAGCAGGGGCTCCACAGAAACAAACAAACAAACAAACAACCTGTATTCTCCCGTGGTACAAATTAGTGGCCTTATCAGCCCTCCGGATGAATTCATTAACTCTTTATTGTCTTTTCTATAAGCATGTCCCTTTTATGTGCATCTTGCTTTAATATTTTCTCCAGCTCCCTAGAACCCCCACTGTGAGAGTGTCTTTATCTCACTCCTTTTTACAGAGGCAGAGCATCGCTGAGCTCTTAGTAGGCACTCAGTAACTATTAATTCATTGATAATCCTCACACGGATATCCACTACTAGACAAAGCTCACTTTTAAGTCATGCACCCCAGGACTAGTGACAAGTCTGTGTTTTACACATTGTTCCTGGCCCTCTTCCTCTTCCTCAGCTGTATGACTGGGAAAGAGTTCCCTTTAAGCTTGCTTTAGTATCTAGAGCAAAATGCCGTTTTCTTTTGATTTCCCTTTTGTTCACATAGCAGTTAGAAGACATTTTGGGCAACTCTGGTGGTAAAAACTGTGATGTCTGAAATCGCTTATTAAAAGTGGAGTGGAGTGGGAAAAACAAATGACTGGGTCTAAGGTCCCATGCTGGTCCTGTTATTAATAAACTGTGGGAACTGGCATTTCAGAGTTCTCAGGGTTGTGTGTGGGTGTAAGTATGATTGTGCGTGTGTGTGTGTGTGTGTGTGTGTGTGTGTTCTCACTTTAACATAGCAGTTTGTGCTATAAAGACTGTGGAGAAGCTACATCTGTCTGAACCTTTGCTCACTGGAGTACTGAAATTGGGAAGAAATATGAACTTCACAATGACCCCCAGCAGTCTTATCAGGTGTTTCCGGCCAACTTCGTATAATTAATCCAAAAGGACCCTAATAAGCCTTAAGAACAAAGCCTAGATTCCACCCTTTCACCTAACATCTTGAATCCTACAAAGGATAGGAGGAAAAATGCAAACTCATTAGGACATACGAAATGGAAAAAAAAATCTCTGATAATACATATGCCATCAAAAAAATGCGTTATCATTATTGGAACATAGTACATCATGACGGACCATTTATCAATTTCATAACTTACTATCTAGTCCACATACAAAGTCCATCACAGTCACGCACAACTCCACCAAGCCACTTAGAATGTATGTTTACCTGCCTCCCTACACCATCTACACTTAAAAAGCGCAGAGTCTTTGCTAAATTTTAAATCCATTCCAATTAGTGTCACCATAAAAATGGAAAACCAGCTGTTCATTGACCTTGCATTACAATGTTCAAACTTATTATTCTCCAGACTATTCTCAGCATCTCTTTTTCATGTTCGTTAACGTCAGACTTTTATATTTCTAACAAGGGTATTATTTTTGCTCAAACTTTTAGCAATCTTATTGTGTTTGCTCTAAACTTTCTTAAGGTATATAATTATTGGATTCAATTGTTTAACTGCCAGGCTGAAGGTAATATTCTATTAAATGTTAGTCCAATGACGAATGGGGTAGTAGAGTTACCAGACACCAGCCCTGAATAAGCAGGTTTGTTTGAAATATCAGTTTAAGACACCTATGAGAAACTAATTTTATTTTCATGATTTTCCTTAAATAAATGACTTCTATTTTTCTACATGATCACTTAGGATGTCAGAATTTCTATAGTAAGGACAATTTACTTTGGTGAAGATAACATACTGGAACTTACATTCCAGCAAAGACAATTTACAGAGCAATGTTTGATTGACCTTTGGTTATGCTGATGGAGGTACTGTAGCTTGAAACCATTCTCTTCAGAACATGAGCGATATAGTGAGGAATTATTGCAGAGGAAATAATTTTTACAGTTTTGAAGTTAAATAGTAGAAAAACACTGCTCTTCAAATTTTGTACAATAGCATGTTCTCTATACCCTTCCTTTTTATATTTTAGACATTTATGATTTTTTTAGAAATTGGACATCCACAAAAATGATGTTTTGTTTTTTTTTTTTCACAGTGAAATCGCATCTTTAACGGATGACCATTTGGGAAGTTAATTTTTTTGGCATGAGTCTACAAATGAATATTACTGATGTTGTATAGTTTTAACGGCATGGAATTAAAATCCTAGAAATGTAACAAATCCCAGCAAAAATGATGTTTTGAAAACTACAGAAATATATAAGAAAATATTTATATTGCTCATAATTTCAACAGAATTACTTGTACAACTTAAAGAAACATCATAATATCTTTTGCTTTTAATATCTCACTTTTTAAGAGCCTGCAGAATCTCAGTTAAGTATTTTACAGCATTTATTCCAATTTACCAATTATGTATAGATATGAACACAACTTGGTCTGAAACACAGCTTTTACTTTTTCCTAAACTTTCAAAAATATGCAATTAGGATGAAACAAATTAAATATCCAATTTCCTATATAAATTGATAATTTAAAAACTCGAAATTGCCTTTCAGACAATTTCTTTTAGTTCACTTACTTCAGATTGTTTCAATTGGGCACATATTTTTTCTTTTAACAGCATGTTTTAAGAAATCATCTGCTTAAATGTTTCAAATATTACTGCAAATTCTTCGTCTCTTTTAAAAAAATGGATTACGCTTGATGATTTGTTTAACTTTTTAAAAGACATTTTAAAGAGTTTCCATGAACAACTCTAATATATGAGGATAGTTATTTTTGCCCTGTTCAGGGTCATTGTAGCAAAGGATAAATATATCAGATAAGTCAAACATACTACACATTTATGGGTTTAAATGTGACAAACACATATGTAATATGTAGGGGATCATTTTCTTTACAAAAAAAGTGAAGTATGAAATTAAATCATTTGTAATTTCATATCCAGCTTCAGATTTATAACCTAACCAGAGGTTCAGTGTTTAAAGCTTGTGTTTCTCGAATAACCAAAGGCTAACACTTTATATACCAAATTGAACCCATTTATTCCTATGAAAATCTTCATAGAATGTATTGTTCATCGTTCAGTAACAGAGGAAATCATCTGTTACAGATTAAAGTTAACAAGAAAGATACGTAACCTACATTAAGGAAAAAGAAATTAAAAAAAAGAGTTCTTCACCAAACAACGTAAAACACAATTTGAAAAAATGGAAAGTCATTTTGTGTCTCCAGATCCCATGTTTGCAAAATACCAATTATTCATAACTGTAATGTGATTTCACTTTGTTTGGGGGGGAGAGGGACTTCTTGAAAGGGAACTTGACACTAAATCTGAAGTTAAATTGGAAAATTAACAAGAAAGAACAGCCAAATAATTTTACAAATAAAGAATAATGAAGAAGGCAACTCTTCCCCTAAAATGTTAGTAGGTGCTACAAGCATAATAAAATTGAAATGTTGCGGTACTAGTACAAGAATTGACAAATAGATCAATGGGATAAAGCAGCTCCAAACCAGAACTTTACTAAGGATACTAAGTATTTAGCACAGTATTACTCGAATCTAAGACATCACCACTTGGTAGATATACCCCTTAAGAAGGGAAATATCCAGCCAATTAAATTATGTGCTTTCTAACATCTAGAATTTTTACATATATTGAAAGAACTTATTCACCCTTTATTAAAGACAGATTTTATCACCCACATACATAAAATATATAAGCAAAAATAAATTAATTAACATTCTATAATTTCTTCCCATCTGGAACTGAACTCTCCTAAATCACTTTTAGATCTAGAGTTCTTAATATTTTTGCTTTTCCACACAATGACATTCCCTGGGCTCTTAAGAGCATTGGTTATGTGGTATTTCTGAAGAAAAGCCAGTGATGTTGGCATCTGAAATGTGACTTTGCAACTACGTGGAACTAGCCACATTTTGATTTCGACTTGAAGTATATTGGTAAACATACCTGATTCATGATCTTCTTCAACTGTTACTCTATTTGGTTCCTAGGGATTAAAAGACCACTCCACTATTGTCTCTGGAGAATGATTTCCACAGGGACACACATTCTGCACATTTTAATGCTGGGGCTTTCAAAGTTTGCACATGCACAGGTAATGGCAAGCATAGGCTGACTCTGCCTGAGTGACCATGGTTTTTAGATTTCATTGTTTGCAAATGTTCCGGTGAAAGGTAAGGTATCACATAAGCAGTGAAATTCAGTGTGTTACAGACATCAAGAATTATTGCTATAAATACAGAATTATTCAAAAAAGTACATAAACAATTTTTTGAAAAAAAAAAATTCCACCTCTTATCTAAAGTAATGAATGATAATACCTGCCATACCTACCCCAAAAGATGCTTTGAAGATCCAGGCATGTGCATAAAATTTTTAAATTATGAAGCACTATACAGTACTCTAAAAGTGAATAATTTTTAGACAATTTAGCAAGTCTTTTTTTGTTTTGTTTTGATGTTTCTTTTGTTTTCCAAAATTAACACTAGAATTAAACATTAAAATTGCTTTCTCATAAGTGGTTTTTCAACCTTTTAAGTTCGTTATCAAAATCCTTTCTTGCTAGCAATATGGTAACATGACATTATTTGTGATCAAATTATTTTATTTATATACCAGAACTGCAGTATTACTCTACAAAATTGTTCCAACTCTTTGTATATCTTTCTTACATTTGACATATTGATACATTGCATGCATTTCGTTTGTGCTAATATATCTATTCATCAAAACTTGTTCAGTCAAAGGCACTTACAATTTTTACTCAATCTTACACTTACAAGTTTTACTCAATCTTAATTAAAATGAAAATAAATGTTAAAATAATTTAATTAGAGATATGTTGGGATTTAAGACCTGGAGTTTCTGCATGATACATCAACTTACTTGTAAAATTTCTTAACGATACTTTACATTCTTAATGTTATGTAAGTTAGTGGCATTACATTACTAACTTATAATCTGATCATTTTGTAAAAATTGATCAAACTTAGAATAACAATGCCAATAAAACAGCACAGTTAAAATAAGCATGAAACAAGCAAGTGTCCTAAAATGTTTCAACAGAAGGATAGATAAGTTGATTTCAATCACTGTTGAACATTACAAACTGAACTCTTACCCCTTGCAGAAAAGGAAAAGAGAAAACATACTGAATTCCACTTTTCTTGCTGATAAAAGTAAGTTCAATAAATCATCTTGAAAGAGATATTTCCTTCATGGCACTAAGCTCTAGACAGATTTTCTGGGAAAATACTAGTCAGTATCTTCAACCGCCTTTTGTAAAAATGAAGAAATATTCTTTTATTACCACTTTTATAGTCTCATCAATAAAACATTAAAGCATAGAATTATATCTTACTTTAGCAAAGATTTTCCTACTCAGAATTCATAAAACATAACATAGGAACAGCTGTGAGACCAATCCACAAGGCTAATATTTGTCAGGTAGAAATAAGAATGATAGTAGACCCACTTCTACTTCCTTGGGGCAAAATCATGACAATTTAAAAAAACTGTTATTGTGGTAACATTGGTTTATAACATTATATGAACTTATAACATTATGTAAGTTTAATGTGTACATTATATTTTGACTTTTGTATACGCTGCAGTGTGCTGACCACCAAAAATTTATTTTCCATCTGTCACCGTACAGTTGACCCCCTTTACCTATTTCACCCCTCCCCCTTGGGTAACCACTACTCTGTTCTCTGTATCTAAGTGTTTGTTTTTGTTCGGTTTGTTCATTTATTTTGTTTTTTTGTGCTTTTGTTTGTTTGCTTTTTTATATTCCACGTATGAATGAAATCACACAGTGTCTTTTTCTGTCTGAAATTTCATTTAGCACAATACCCTCAAAGTCCATCCATGTTGTCAAAAATGGCAAGATTTCATGTTTTTTATGGCTGACTGGCATTTCACTCTGTGTGTGTGTGTGTGTGTGTGTGTATGCGTAGGGGTGTGTGCGTGTGTGTGTGTGTGTGTACACCACATCTTCTTTATCCATTCGTCTGTTGGTGGGCGCTTAGGTTGTGTCCATATCTTGGTGATTATCAGTAGCGCTTTGATGAACATGCGGTGCATGGATCTCTTCTCTCTGTCCTTTCTCACCTCTGTCATCTCAGTCAAGATGGTGAAAGGGGTTAACAAGGTTACTTTTGATTTGGAAGAAAAAAATATCTTTCAGGTTACAGATTGCTCAAAAATGTCTTACCAATTAACTGCATTAATTCCTGTTTTGAAGCTCCAAATACTTGTCTTTGGCTTTCAATGTAGAGGTTTCCTGTTTCATTATTTCAAGTCCTTTTATGTGTGAGGCACCAGTGTGCACACTGCACATTCACACACAAATTATAAAAACTTTAAAAATACTTGTAAATGGACCAATGAATAAAATAATAATCTTCTACTTTCCAAGGTAGAATAATTAAATATCATTTTTTCTTTAATATGTTTCTTACTTATTGTTTGGGATTTAGTCTGCCTTGAGACTGACAGTATTTTCTTCTCACTTCTGTAAAAGCTTAGCTGGGAGTGGGGGACAGGTAGGGGGTCTGTATTAGTTGGCTAGGGCTGCCATGACAAAATCCCCAGAGTATGTGGCTTAAACAACAGAAATTTATTTTCTCAGAGTTCTGGAGGCCAGAAGTCCAAGATCAATGTGTCAGTCAGTTGGATTTCTTCTGAGATCTCTCTCCTTGGCTTGTAGCCTTCTTGCTGTGCCCTCACGTGGTCTTACATCTGTGCACACACATGCCTGGTGTCTCTCTGTATGTCTAAGTTTCTCTTCTTATTAGGAAACCAGTCAGATTGGATTAGGACCCACCCTAATGGATTCATATTCACTGAATTACCTCTCCCAAGGGCCTCACTCCAAATACAGTCACATTTGGAGCTACCAGAGACTTTGGCTACAAGATACGAATTTTGAGGGGACACAATTCAGCCTATAACAGGGTGTTAGAGCAATTATTGTCTAAAGGTTTCTGTCTTACTTGTCTACTCTTCCTGATCCATTTATATAAAATGCAGGCTTTAGTAGGGTATTCTTTTGTCCACACTCACTGGCATTTCTGCTTTGCCAACTTCTTCACCACTGTGTTGTTCCTTGGGCCCCAAGATCCCTATCCTGTTCACCTTCATCTTCCACCTTTCAGAGCCTTCCTTCTACTCATTTCGTATATAATAACCAGGGTTGTAGTTGTACTTAGCAGGAAAAAGCTACTCCACCTCTCCACAATCAGGATTCTTCCCCTGGTTTTTGTTTTTCTTTTGTTTATAAATTTATTTATTTTTGGTTGTGTTGGGTCTTCGTAGCTGCATGCAGGCTTTCTCTAGTTGCAGCGAGTGGGGGCTACTCTTCGCTGCGGTGTGAGTGCATCTCATTGTTGCGTGTGACTTCTCTTGTTGTGGAGCACAGGCTCTAGGTGCATGACCTTCAGTAGTTGTGGCACGAGGGCTCAGTAGTTGTGGCTCGCGGGCTCCAGAGCGCAGGCTCAGTAGTTGTGGCGCACAGGCTTAGTTGCTCCGCGGCGTGTGAGATCTTCCCAGACCAGAGATCGAACCTGTGTCCCCTGAATTGGCAGGCTGATTCTTAACCACTGCACCACCAGGGGAGTCCCCTTACCCTTGTTTTATAAACAACTTTCTAAGAAACAATGATGATTAGAATCAGAAAAGAACTGCACTGAAATATAAGACAATAGAAAAAGAGAACTACAGTCAAACATAGTAACTTAGTAAATCTCTATTTTCCATAAGAATTTCAAATGTCAAAATCCCTACATCTTTCTTCCACTATTACAGCCCTTATGCTTTACTTGAAGCAACATTAGTGACATTTAAAATAACTGATCTTCCATACGTTTGGCAAAACAAAGATGTGTACAAATGTTATGAGCCAGAGATCCTCAAGACAAAGAGAGATAACTCATATCCTAAGATTTTCAAAATAAGTTCAATTTCCAAGTATAGAATGTTTCCCCTTTGCTCACTCCATCACTTGAAAATGAATCAATATGTTATGTGCCACTTTGCTCCAGTTTAACCTAACGATTTCAGGAACTGGCTTATTATTCATCTTAACAAATACTGTGTCAATTCACACCAAACAGACAAAGTGTACCTTACCCTCATGACACTAGGATGGTAACATTCTATAATAGAAAGTGACCTGAAATTTAGTCCTGTTTCACCACTAATTTGGTTCGTAGCTTTGGGTAATTCTTTTTTTCCCCCTCATACTTAAAAAATCAAGCAGTGATATCAAGCTACAAAAATATCGCTTATATTTTCACCCTTTTTACTAAACAGCTTCTAAAACTTTTTATATATATCTCATGTTTTTCATACATATCCCATGGTAAATGTACTTTTTAAAAAATATACTTATTGATCTTCTGCAAACATGTGTTTTGCTGTTATGACAATTTAGCAGAACTCATTTCTCCTGCTATGACATAGTTTCTAGGCCTGCCTCAGGACTGTTATACTGAACAAAATGCCAGGAAGGAGACAATATGAAGCAGATAATGAGAGCTATGAATGATTAAAGGAGATGTAGTAGCACCTCTCAGAGACAGCAAGAGGGTATAAAAAAATTAGCAAGGCCATGGGATCAGGAATAGGCGTCATGTGGTCCCCAAAGAGAAATATTGCAAGAGTATAAGGGAAAAATCTGTGAGCACTGCATTCACCATGAAACTCAGCAAGATGAGGCTTCAGACCCTTCATTGCTCTGGCTTTGTAAATGCTGGGAGTTCTAATATCTATAGAAAGTTCTAGGTGAATTATGCTTTTTTCCATATACCTGCACCCCAATCTTCATTGCAGCACTATTTACAAATAGCCAATACATGGAAGCAACCTAAATGTCCATTAACAGATGAATGGATAAAGAAGATGTGGTATATATGCGCAATGGAATATTACTCAGCCATTAAAAAGAATGAAATAATGTCATTTGCAGCAACATGGATGGACCTAGAGACTATCATACTAAGTGAAGTAAGCCAGACAGAGAAAGACAAATATCATATGGTATCATTTATATGTGAAATCTAAAAAAAAAAAAAAAATGATACAAATGAACTTAGATATAAAACAGAAATAGACTCACAGACATAGAAAACAAAACAAACTTATGGTTACCAAAGGGGAAAGTGGGGAGGGATAATAAGAGTTTGGAATAAACATATACACACTACTTTATATAAAATATATAACCAGACCTAAATGGGAAGGAAATCAAAAAAAGAGGGGATATGTGTATATGTATAGCTGATTCATTTTGCCATACAGTAGAAACTAACACAACATTGTAAAGCAACTATACTCCAATAAAAATTAATTAAAAAATAGATAACCAACAAGGACCTACTGTATACATAGGGAACTATACTCAGTATTCTATAATAACCTATAAGGGAAAAGAATCTGAAAAAGAATACATATATATATATATATATATATATATATATATATATATATATGAATCACTTTGCTGAACAACTGAAACTAACACAACACTGTAAATCAACTATACTTCAATTAAAGAAAAAAAAGAAAGTTCCAGGTGAAATGGAAAATCTATGGTTCAAAGAGTATTTCCACGTAAACATTCATTTCTGGTCAGTTACCTAGAAATCTCAGAAGCAAGGAAACTAAATCTCCAAGGCTCTATATATTTGTTCTGCTTACCTGTCTCATTCAAAATAAAAATATTTAATTTCATATCTGATTTCACATTTCCAATTTTGCATTCTTTATCTTAAAGCATAGAGTCCCCTTCCCACCAACAACATCATATAAGCACCTAACATCTAACTCCCTGCAAATGGGAATCAGAAACATTCTGATGATATGTGGAAATGTACATTAAGTAAAAGTACGTGTGGGGCTTCCCTGGTGGCGCAGTGGTTAAGAATCCACCTGCCAATGCAGGGGACACGGGTTTGAGCCCTGGTCCCGGAAGATTCCACATGCCACGGAGCAGCTGGGCCCGTGAGCCACAAGTACTGAGCCTGCGCGTCTGGAGCCTGTGCTCCGCAACAAGAGAGGCCGTGATAGTGAGAGGCCCGCGCACTGCGATGAAGAGTGGCCCCCACTTGCCACAACTGGAGAAAGCCCTCGCACAGAAATGAAGACCCAACACAGCCATAAATAAATAAATAAATAAAATTAAAAAAAAAAAAAAGTACATGTGAACGCTCGTGGGAACAAAAGGCCATGAAGAAGCTGAAGAGTTAGATTACAGTGTTGGAAGGGAGACCAAAACAATGCAGAAACAAATAAAAAAGTATCCGTATTTTCTTCTACTAGATCTTCCTCCAGAAGGATGACAGAAACGGTCAAAAATGGAGTCATGAAAGAGACTCATTGCAGCTGCTCTGCAGACAGGGCTCCAGTGCAAAGAGCTTCTCAAAGTAAAATCTAAAGCTGGGAGTCACCTTCTCACAGTGGAGGGCACATAGGACAGCAGTGACCCTGCCAGACCCTGATTCTGATCCATGCCATAGCAAGGATTCCAAGGGGATTTTTTTTCCACACTTGTATTTACAGGATTTCTGTAGCATTTTTGTAATCAAATTTATTGAGGTATAATTTGCATATACTAAAATGTATCCATTTCAGGGTGCGGATGGATGAGTTCGGGAAACTGTATATACCGTCATAACCAACACCATAATCAAGCAATAGAACAGTAGTGACTTTTTGTTATAACTGGAACTCTCAAAATAGGGGTTTGATGGGAATTTCAGAGTAGGGTAGCCCAGAGTAGTCAGGGGAGGACTTCACATCATTTAACAATGTTTTTCTGAGCACCTGCCCACTGCCAGACCTGTTGCAGGGTGCCCAGGATGCAAGCTGACAATGAAATAATCCCTGACTTCAAGTTGCTCACAGCTGAGTGGGTGAAATAAATATGCAGACACCAAATGTACTACCAGTGATGGAAGAGGAGGCAGTCTGAGATGTGATCAGTGAGGTTTGGAACCTGTGTAACTTTTTGTCTGGATGGAAGGGATGCAGGTAAGTGAGCACGCAAGCCGGCATGAACAGGGAAGTTATGAGAAACGATTAGTGCATGAGCAGGTCCACAAACATGTGTGAATGTCATTGTTCCAAATCATAAGAGAACACATGTCAAGTCCTTGGTGTGTGGGGGGCAGTGGAACGCTATTCCCACTGAAATCCTCTCTTTACCACCCTTGCAGATGGGGAGTGGAAACAGTGACACTCAAGTCACATGAGGATCTCTTAGAAAAGGCATGATGTCTATTGGTGTAAATAAACTATCTTTGATGGTTTTAGACACACAATACAGAATAAATGACACACACTGCTCATGTGCTTTTATTTTTCAAACTGTCAATGGTTACATGTGCCCTGAGAGAGAGGGCGGAGGAACAAGCTATGGATAGATTTTAGTTCTATGAGATGCTCAAAAATAATTCTTGATTACTGGGGCTTGATCAGAGGCTTCAGTGAGTCTCCTCCCGGACCTCCGGGCTTCCCTGTGCCTTCTGTCCGTCTACTTCCTTTTGTTGATCTCTGGGTCCTAGACAGAATGAACTTTCTCTGTTGCGGCAGAGCCTGGCCAAATTCTCATCAAAATCATTGTATCTTCCTTCTGGGCATACACCTGGACTATACTTCCTGGGCTACTCGGCAGTGAGGTATGACCTGTGAGTTTTAAGTCAGTTCATTTCTTCCAGGACTAGCCCATGAAATTTTTCCAGGCATGATTCTCCATATTTTTTTCACCTGCCACAGACATAGGAAAGATAAATATAGTGATCTGAGAATTCACTTGGAGGATGGCGTAGACATTGGGTGAAATGATCTGGGGTCCTTGAATTATTGCTTTGAAAACAGTTACCACTCTGGTGTACCAGTTTTGTACGTGAGCAAGAAATCACTTTCTATTATGCTTGAGTTCTGATACATTTAGGAGTTTACTTTTTAGTAGCAAGTTGACTTAAATAAAATACCTGCTCTTTGATATTAATATTGTGATTGCTAAAGTATTCTCAGAGTGAATAAATAGGATTTCAACTTTGAAGCCTGATTTCTCTATCACCTTATATAAGAAGGTGCGCTGTGGGAAATTAATATTCAATAAGAAATATAATGTATATATATTGTCAAGAAGTAACATATTTAATCCATACAATTTTTTTTCTAGGGCATGAGAGATGAGGCACATGTTTCTACTCTGATATTTAATATGCTTTCGCAGAAACTGACATCTATGAGCAATGAATTTTAGGTCAATAAAAATTATTTGAAAATGCAGAAGTAAATCACCACCAACCCCCTGATCATCCAACAACACTGGGAGGGAGCATAGCCACACCCCCTTGACTCTAAAGAAATTTCAGGTTGTCATAACCTATTCTTTTAAATGAAGGACTTGACCTTGGTTCCTAATCACTCTGGGAGCCCTCCAGATCATTCTTCCTTTACCCCTCACGGTGTATTTGGGCATGCATACATAAGATACCTCCTATGTGAGGGACATGTTTCAGGGCAGAAAATCAAACAGCAATCTAGTATCCTAAAACGTAAAACAGAGTAATCATTTCCATGTTTAGTGATATTTATTATTTGCGTCACAAATGAAACATGTTAGTAATAATTCTCAAATGATGATTGTTACTAGATAATGAAAGCTTATATTCACAATTTACTTTCGCTCTTTCATAGATGCAGCTTTCCATGTGGAAATTTCTCTGAGATCTCTCGATAATTCACGCTTGGAGATAATTGAATATATGGCACATTTTGAAGGGTAACTGCTGATTTCTGATGGAGTAGATAAATAAATTATTCAGTGAAAAGAACAGTTGGCTCAAGGTCACTACAATGAAGGGCACACATTTCCAGGTTCATTACTCCTCACAAAATATTCAAGACATTCTAATTAATTTAAATTTTCCTTTAGGCCATTGATTTCCTGATGTTTTCAATTCTGTTTTTCAGCAAATATCAGCAGTGTAAATACATGAGAGTTTTATGATTGTTTTCCCTCCCTGTTTACTTCTTGAGTAAATACCTCTAAAATAAATTAAGTAATCCTAAACTAAAATTTTGCATTTGATTATAAGATTTAACACTTTGAGTCACGTTAGACCTTTAGTAATACAAGTATTATTACATTTTTAGGAATGTAAATACCATACCACTTTATTTATTAGTGGGATGTATGTGTGTGAATATGTGTGTGTGTGTGTGTGTGTGTGTGTATACACATATACATATATAGTAAACTATAACTGAGGAATAAAAAATTAGTTTATAATTTTGTCAACGAAAACCTTTTTAAAATATGTGATAACCTGTTTCCTGATTTAGTAAACAAAGTTTTTTGAACATACTTTAACATTTTTCATAAAGATTAAAAGCATCCTCATGTAGATCATCATTATATTCTGCAAGATTATCATTATTAAATTCTGCATTGTCTGTTTGGCAGATTAAAGGTGGCTGCAAATGCTTTTGCAGTCCTTCCATCGGCAAGTAGAGTCTAACTCCTGTTCCTTGAAACTTGCTTCCCCAACCGAATGAGGCAGTGATATGGAACACGAGAGACCCTACAGCTCCTTGGGAGGCCTCTTAGAACGCCGGCTTGGAGGCAAGTCGGCCCCCATGGAGGAAGTACAAATACCCGGAAACCATTATCTCACGAGAAACCCAAGCCACGTGGATGAGATGCCACATGGAGAGAAGATCAAAGAACATCCAGCCCACCTGACCTGTCACTGATGAACCCCTCCTCCGGGGAATGGATCTTCCCATCCTACCTCAGCATGAATCAGGGGTGAATAGCTCATATGAGCCCTTTCTGAATTTCTGACCCCCCAAATCATGACCAAGTTAATATTGTTGTTTTAAGACATTAAGTTGGGGGGACTTTGGTATACCACAATAGACAACTAGAACACAACAAACAAATTCAAGGTGACTAGGATAAACTGAGCTTAATTAACTAGAGATCAGTAGACCCTAATCTGGGAGCTGTGGTGTTTCTATTCCTCACCCAAGAAAAGACAATTGAGTTTGGCATTTACAAAGTTTTTTTAGGAGGAGAGGAGGTCCTTCTTAAAATTTTCTGTTCCCTCTGATGTTCAAAGCTGATTTCTGCTCACTCTGAGCTTGAGTCTATACTGTGAATGACAGAGGCAGCTAGAAATAAATCACGCTGCCAGATTAATGGAGTAAACCTGATAAAGGACAGAATGCGTTATGTGATACTTGGTTATTGAGTAACACCTTCTGATTATTGCTTATATCTTATAGACAGTTTGACCATATTTTAGACCTTGAAGCCATGAAATCGTGATACTATTTTTTTCTACAAACCACAGCACAATCATATTTGGGGTAACTGAAAAGAAACAATGAGGATCTACTATCCTGGGTCTATAGTGTATTACTCGTACATAGTCACTAATTGGTAAATTACAAAGTTGATGCTGCATTTAACATTCTTCCTCACTTTGGGCACCACTACCCTCATCCACGCCACCTTGTTACCTTTACTGGCTTTTCCTCCAGTAGCTGAAGATACTCCAGCCTCAGGATCTTTGCTCTCGATATTCTTTTAAAATGGAAATTTCACTGACCCGACACCACGTATGGCTTGTTCCTCGCTTCATTGGGGTTATTTATAAAATCAGAGAGGGTTTTGTGGAGCCCTCTACATAAAATAATACTTCTCATCCTCCTCAATACTCCTCACTACTTGTATCTTACGTTATTTTTCTACATTCCACTTATCCCCATATGACATATTTTAATTTTTATACTCTCATTTGATTATCTGCTCTATGAGCAAAAGGTTTGCATTATAGCCATCCATTCAACTATTCCCCTCACACACACACACACACACACAAAATGATACAGGAACTCTGCAATATTCCCAGAATCTTGAACAGTGCTTCTTTGGAACATGATGGGTTGAAGTTCATGTAAAAAGTGGTTTGTCAAGGAGGAAACATCTGGACGTTTTGGATGGCATAGCTGAGACCAAGAACATTACTTTAGTATTTATGCATACCCTATGGTTACTAGAGTCTGGAGCGAAAATCATCTTGTCTTTAATAGCTAGGACATCGTTCTGTGATTCTTTCCAGCAATGGCTAATTTCCCAGCTCTCTTTACAACACCCTTTTAATATCCTGGATATCAGCGCAAAAGTCCTAGATCTCAGGTCCTGCCCATTTATTGCACAAAATAAAGCTCTTAATCTTTTCACTTAAGGCAGGGCATGCTTAATATTCTTTTTGTTTCTGTATCAAAAGTTCACTTTAGTTAAGAGGCCATTAATTCATTCCTTTTTATTACAACAACCACTGAGAATTATGCTCGTTTAAAATTATGCAACCATAAAAATTGACCTTCAAAATGCATTGAGCATTTATAACCTTCTCATTTGTTGATAAGCAATGAAAATATGAATGGACTGCTTGCTAGATGAACCGTAAGTCATAGATGTGGGGTTTCTTAAAAATTTAATTTCACTTGAAGTATCTCAGGTGTTATATTGTGTTGTAGTCGCAAAATTTTGCAGAATGAATAGGCCAGTGTTTTCGAGTATTTATCAAAGTTTCATTGTTTTTGTGCGACCAGATACGCAATTGTTTTTATTATTTAAAAGGTGCCCTCTCCTATCTACCGGATGCTAATGTTTTCAAAATTTAGTGTTTAACCAACACAGTTGATCCATCGTGTACAAAAAAGTATACAGCATATTGTTTATAGTACCCCTATTATTTGGCTAGCTCAGATTGCCCTTAAATCAAGATTTTGTGTAAACATGGCTCAAAGAAATGGAACCATAGAGAACCATAAATATTAAATGTCTTCTTTTTTCTCCAAATATCCTTGAAGAATTAAGTTTAAGGAATAAATGAAATTTCTCTCTTGCTCACTCCATCCCAGGGAGATTTTACTATCTATCTTATCATCATGTCACTTTTTAATGCTTTCAGTATAAAATAAATTGTTCTATTTTTATACTGTTTCCTAGGGGTGGAAAAGATACATCAAACTACTTTTATATATAGGATGGGAAATAATTGATTCTTCATACTTGACATCTAACACAAATGAAAGCAATGAAATATGACTGTCTTTCCATAAGAAAACTGGACGGGCCATCCAATGGGCAGCATGTCACCCAACAGGCCTATTTTTTACACTTGGTTAACACATCTTGGATCAAGATGGTTCAGTCACAAAGTGAAGAGCAAAATAGTTCTGTGAGTTGGATGCCAGCAGTACTGTCCACAGCTGTCACAAGTTCAATATGAAAAGTTATCACTCTAATCTATGGGGCTTTTCCTTTTTTGTGGCAGAGGTTTGATTTGTGCATATACCTCTCCCTGGGCTCTTTACTAGTCCCTTGCGGCTATGATGTGTCATCAACATATATAAAATTGTAAATGGGATAATAAATTCTGAAATCCCTCAATTTATAACACAAAGAATAGTACCAAGAGGCACATCACAGTTTTGTCCTACATGGATTGAGGGCTCCTTGAATAAATTTGCTATCAGCAAATGACACCCACTGTCAAGCAACTGATTCATCACAGCTCTGACAAGAAGTAAAGACTCAGGAGCTTCAGGGAGGAGATGTGCAAGGTAGGTTTCAGGTCTTTGAAAGGGACTGTTTTCATTCTCTTTGAGGACTTTGAGAAAACAAACAGAAATCATAGGTTGTTGACTTTCTGAGTCATGTATGTGCAGGTGTGTGAAAAATTAATGTAAGTGTCCTTCACTGGCCTCAATACAAATATCTGTTTTTCCCTCTTCATTATGAGTTGTGTGTGTGTATGTGTGATCTTCAGTAAAATGAGGATTTTGAGAATGATAACAGTGAGAGTTTTTGTTAAATATGTCCTGTCTGAGCATATTGTGGAGCACTTAATAATTACATATCATTGTAGACAGAATCATTCACTTCTAATCATTATTAGATCTTAATACTATTTAGCCAAAATGCAACCTCCAGAAGTGAATCAACATTAATTGAAAAGTGTGTCAAGATTTCCCAGTCTGAACAATTCTTTTGGAAATTCGTAAAGTTTGTGGCCAGAGGAATACCTAGACAAATCTAAATAAATATGTCTAATATTCTCATATCAAGTTGTATTTAGACTGGGCATTAATTATTGTTACCTGAACTGTGTTCACATGATCTGTCTTGGGGACCCAATATTAACAACTTTAGAGATTTTTATTTAAATTGTATCAGGCAGGGGAAGTAGGAAGGAGGGAAGATAGGAGGAAATAAAGAAATGAGGAACTAATTCTTGAAATGCCTATCATGTGTTAGTGGTATCTTATGTTCTGTTCATATTCACATTTAATTTCTCTCTGCCTCTATCTGTGTGTGTGTGTGTGTGTGTGTGTGTGTGTGGAGGGGTGCATGTGTGTGTGTCTCCCCCCTCATTCTCTCACCTGAAATTCTAAATAGGAATTATATACAGAGCTCTAAGAACATATATAAAACAGGAAAAAGGAAAGACAATATTCAGTAAGCCATGTAAGTCTGGTATTACAGGTCTCCTTAGGCCAGGAAAACACTCATACACAAAAATGAAATAGGGGGAAATATAAGTGAGTATGTTTGCCTTAAATTCACAAAGACAGGAATATGACCTTTTTGATTACTTCCTAATATTTTACATTTTAGGACATCATTTTTTGTTTAATTTAAATTCTCAAGATTTTTCTATTTTCTAATATCTTACAAGTTTAGTGTTCTGTGAAGATGAATTAAGGTATGTTGCCACTTTTATTACCTTGTTTTATTAATAGTAGTCCATGAATTTTGACTTCTTGACTTATTATGATAAAATTACATGTTAGCACCTAATTATTTTACAGGTTGTTTGAGTTCTGTTTTGGGGCAAATAAATATTTTTTTTATATTAGCACATAACTATATATGATTACCTTTCCAAATAATTCTGTGCCTCTCCCTACTGAAATGAATTAAATTGGGGAAAGACAAAGGAAAGAGCTCTTTCAAAAATTCATGGTATCATAAGAAAAGGGGAATATATTTATATATAAAACACCAAGCCAATTAAAAATAGAATAAAAGATGGTTCAATTCTAATCAAGGAATCCTAGCTGGGAGATGGTAGGACTGTAATACTAAAAGGAGCTAGACAATCCCCTGCCATCTAAGTATTAATACTATGAATATAAAGAAAAAACACCAGACCTAAGTATTTGAAGGGCAGAGATTATATCTTTGTATGGTTAGTATCTAAGGTCTCATGTAGATGCTCAATAAATGTTGATTGTAGATGTAAAAACAAAAAAAAACAACAAACAAAACAACAAGGTGTTTCTCTCTGTATAGTAGGAATATCTAGGTAGTATTCCTACTAACACCTAAGTAGTATTCCTACTATATTAATACTTCAATTTAAACAGAAGCTATGGTATAACCTTATTACAGAACAGAATTACGTGTGTGTGTGTGTGTGTGTGTGTGTGTGTGTGTGTGTGTGTGTGTAATTCCCTTCATTTGCCTTCATGGTCTGGACTGAATGCATCCACAACTGGTTCTGACACCCCATAGTAACTCTCTCCATTTAGGTTTCTGGATATTAGAAACCTGAGGTTAAGCATTTTTCTCCTTTTATGGGTATCTTAAAATGCAACTTATCCCTGGAATGGCAAGGCATGAGATCAATTTAACTCTTTTGATAATTACTTTACTAATGCAGTCCTTAGAAGAGAAAGTTCTTTAGGAAATATTATAAGAAATAAATAACCAGGACAAAAGGGGACTGGGGAGAATAGAAATGAATGTGCATCATATCAAAGACAAACATCATTAACTTCATAAGGTCAAGTGGTATAGGGAGAGAAACACTTTCAAGAAATGGTGCATTTATTAAAAAATAAGGAATTCTGTCTTTTTAGGATTCCAGTTTTCCTCAGAAGCTTTAAATTCAAGAATGGGTAGAAGCTATTCCTTCAGGCTTATCTTTTATAAAGTCTATTTTAATGCCTTCCTAGGAATATGCTTGGCCTGTAGCTTCTCTTTAAAGGAGCTATATCTCCCTCCTGGACAGTATTATTTATGGATCTACCATGGATTCATATTATGGATGGTATTAAGAATCTACTTTTGGATCTATTATTCATGGATCGATTTATGCCATTTATGGATACAAAGGTGCTTAGAAGAAATGCACCCAACAGAGTTTTATTTTTTGGTTTCGATTTTGTCATTTTCATGCATTTATAGCAGCTAATTTCCTTATCTGTTATTATGGTCTTGACCAAAATCAGTGCTACAGTCTCTCTCTGGTCAGCATGATATTCTGATTCTTTTGATCAATGATAAAGATATTGCGTAAAAGCAAGAGACAGAGATCAAAAGATTTTACTCTCCTATTCTCTATCAATTACAATTTCAAATACTAGACAGGGTTCCAACAAAGAACTGTTACATGAGCATAATTAATGAAGAGAAAAAAGAAAAACTCTCAACAAAAGACCTTTAGACATTTCATTATCTGTAAAACAGGCAAGTGGACTCTAGTATATTTTGCTTAACCTGATGATTTTTACCTCATTTATTTCCCATAAAAAGAAAAACTTCTAACATGGTGTTTTTAAGGAACTTTAGGTCACACATAGGGAATTTTCCTGAAAGTTTCCCAAACATACGTGATATAAGAAGTCTAATTTGATGGTATACAACTCCTTTAGCTCTAAATGTCCATGGACTCTGCCAATGTCATGTTATCTGGAACAGTAGAAAGACCAGAACAATATATTGCAAGAAAACACTAAAGTTACTTATTTCCAGTATTGTTTTCTAACGCTTATCAACTCCTCTCTTTCACTATAACAGAAGTAAATTCATATCCTCTGATTTCCAATTCATATCCTATTCTGTGTATTATACAGTAAACCACTCGCTAAAATCAGATTTTCTATTTTTCAAATTCAACAACCTGTAGTCACACTGTCATTAGTACCACTTCCGTCTATGTATTTACCCTGTTTACATTCTCCATTGTGCTTTCGTGTATTCACTGGAAAAACAGTGAATGAAGCCCTACTCAGTGCCAGTGACCATCATAGTCATTAGGAGTAAAAAGGATGAATACAGCAGTCTCATCTTATTCTCAGAGAAAAAGGGTCCTTGAAAATAAAAGACGATCCAATAGATTTCCCAAATTCAAGTGTATATATTTCATTCTGAGACTGCACCATGGATGAGATAATTCCAGAATATGAACAACAATGCCCTAGATTGGAATAAAACCTTTCCTGAACATTTGGATAACTGCTAAGTTTCCAACGGAAATATTATGCTTCTAAAAATGATAATTTTCCGCCAAACATCATGAAACTCTGGGTAATCACCAGTTCAATCCATTATACCTGTAACCAGACTTCACTGATCCTTTTAATTGTTGCTACAAAAGACTTGCATGTCCACAAAAGACTTGCATGTCCTCCACGCAGCAGGAAGCCTAAACAGTAAGATGTTTGCCCAAGTTGTTGTCCATGAACTTGGACTCATCTGTGCCTAGTTCAAGCTGAGCTGGTTAAGACTGGATAGGACCGCCAACCCTCCAGCTGGGCATGCGCGAGTGCCCACCAGGTGACCTTTTGACGTCAGAGGGCTGAAAACTCCACCCTCAGATCATGCAACAGCCACCGTTTTCTGAACAAGTCCCGTGAAGAATCCTGTAGCTTAGTGACACCGGGGCAGAATGACAATCACCTCAACTTTTTCTTATTTCCAATCATCTCTCCCCAGGCTCCCCACACCTCGGACCACCCTGCCTCTTTATCCCCTAATAACCTCAGCCCCTCGCCTCCAGGGAGGTGGGTTTGGGATTTGCTCTCCCGTCTCCCGGCTTGGCTGCCTCGTGAATAATCCATTTCTCCGCTGCAAACCTCAGCATCTCGCTGCACACTGGGCAAAGGAACCTGGCTCAGTAACAATCATGCACATTGTTAACAGGCCAGCTGAGGTCCTCCCAAACCTCACACATCAGAGTTCGTTAGTTGATGGTTACGAATCAGAAAGAAAACTTCAAGTGAAGCGGATAATGGTGTTTATCTCCCAGCACAAATACTGGCCCGGTTGTTGAGTTTACTCACATCGAAAGCTAGGTGCTGCCGTATCTGTGTGCTGGGCTGTAGAAAAGAAATAAAACCTAGTGATCAAAACACATGAATATTTTAGGTAGCTATCAGTGACAAGCTCTAAAATGTGTTGTAACTTGGACATCAGCTGGGTTGTAACTATCAGCACCAGCCGTAGGCAGCAAAGAAAAGGGAAGGTTATCTGTCTTCCTTTTTTCCTCCGGATCCTTTTCTCTACGGCACCGCCCTCCCTATGAGTTTATTTCCATGTGGCCTTGCCGTCAAGTTACCCTTGAAGGCCTATTAACTGTGCTAAAGCAAGGGAATTCTTTCTCCCAGATGTTTTTGCATACTGAAACTGTACTTTTAAAAAAGGAAAAATTGTTGGTTACAAAGGGAAGAATCTCTAATATGTGAGAGCTTCAGGTCTTGCGTAAAATTGGTGGGAAAAAATGAACCCAGTAATCCCACATGGAGGCTCCGATCCATTCTGCATGTTTTTAAGCCTTGCCTTTATGACCATAGATGAACATTATTTTCCTTCTTGATATTTTAAGCACCCACAGGCAGGAGAGAACCACTGTGTGCTAACTGTACGTAGAAGAGCATCTTTCTTCTTGGCTTTGTCTGTTACTCCCATGCGCCATGATCATGCCGTGTCACATAACTTTAATTCGGGGGCGAGGCTACCCTGAGATTCCGTCTGCATTCCACGTTTCTTCTTCTCTGCTCTTGAGGCTGCGGCAGTGCCTTGTGATTCTGATGAAGGCTCCGCTCTGCGAAGCCCAGTTAGGCAAACTGAAGATGAGAGCTGAGCTCTGCACAGGGGCTTCTCTCCTCTCAGAAGGTTCAGAGAGAAATTCTGCTTTTCTAACATTTTGAGAACCAGGCAGAAAGCCACTGAACTGTAGGTAACTGAAAAAGTAGAACAAAGTTTCCCCTATTTCCCCATCTTAATTATTTCACATCTGATTCTATGACAATCAAATTACTCAAATGGAGATAATGGCCCGTTGAGTACTTGATATCTTTGAGTTTGCTTTTATCTATGTCTTCGCTCTAGCCCCCTATTTTTTCCTGTGTTTTCTAAATGAGTGTGTCATCATACTTCAGGCAAAAATATTACCAACTGAAGTCTCACTATACTCAGGTACTTGATAATATATTTCTGATAATTATTTTAAAACTGGCCTAGTCATCTTTTGTAAACACTTCTTAATTATTACTTGACCTTCTAAAGATCAGAAAATCTTTCAATATGATTGCATTTTTTTCTGCTCCCTGGAAATGAAGTCCTTTAGAAAATGACTTTTATTTTCCCTTTTTGTCAGTGACTTTTTTAACTCTAATGTTTGAACTCAGCAATTCAAAGAAACTTGAATGAATTGAATGAGTGGCAATAGGAAATCCCCTTCTACGTGATTTCATACTTGTATTATCAGTTGACTATTCCCTGCTAAATCTTGGTCAATTAAATCAATTTACCACTTTGAAAGCCATATGAACTATTCTTCAAACCTTCAGTACGCCCAAAGAAGAGGAAAAAATATATTGCTGATCATCGAGTCAGATCTTGGAGAGGGGGAATGAAGATTAATTGCCATTGCCACCTGAACATGAAAATAAATAAAACATTGTAAAAAACTCTATCTAATCTGGTGCCTCTTTCTTCTTATTATGTATAATCTTCTGCCTGAATATAACTTCGAATTTATATACCTGTTTCTCTATGGAAAGGAACCATTGATAGCTGTCCAACTCCAGGTATTATCTCTTTGTATTAACATCTTTATTTGAAATATGTTGAAATCACCATCACTCAAGAACAAATAAGAACAAAACCTAAAACTGCAGAGATATAATATCTGAAAAGTGAAAACTATAACCAGAAAAATTTCAGAGTTGTATTTATCGTGTTTTATTATTGCAACAATAACCATTTGGAAACATGCTATATACTTTCTGTATTACATAATTCTCATATATTTTAAACAGCTTATACCCAGAACTTTCTTGCTGTATTCACAGAGAAAATATTAATTTAGATATTGATTTCCATATAAAACCATTAATGGAGTTGTAATCGTTTATGTACTAAAACTATGAGGAAACTATTTTAAGGGAAAATGGAAACTTCATGTGAAATCAAAGGAATGCGCTGGCCTCTTCCTCCCTTCATGTAGTAGGAAGTGCGGCATCACTCAAGAGAGAAGTTAATCAGTAACTGGCAACATAGTCACGCCCCAGCGATGAAAATGCCGACACAGCCCCGGCACCTGCTATTCTGCTGTCTGCCTAAATTAGACGAGCCACACAGAGAACTGTTTTTATTAAATTATGCTAAAACAAATAAAATACCAGGTTCAGTGACCACTCAAGTTATTCAATGTTCATAGACATCAAGCAGAATAATCAACTCATGTTAGAAGGGAATTGAGTCCTAAATCTACAAACGTATGTCAAGTTTGGCTTCAGAGTGTAAGAAAGCAAAACAATGCGAGTCCAAATTCATGAAAGATACACTTTTGAAGAACTTCGCTACAGCGGTGAGTGCAGATTTTGTGTACAGTGTTATTTTCTAACCTTTGTTTGTTTAATCCACACCCTAAACTCTTACAATCCCTCTGGCTTTATGGGAAAGTCTTCCCTGAATGTATAGATTAAGGCTTTTACTACTAAGTTTTAAATCTTACATTAATATAATAGCCTATACAATTTGATGACATGAAAAACTGGAATTCCTTTATCAGTTGGTAATGTGCTAAGTCTTTTTAAAAGCATCTTTATTGTTGTGAACCTATATAAATGACATAGGGTAGAATAGATTTGATATATTCAAACTCACCTCTGTGCCATGGAAAAAGAATAGTTTTTTAACTCTCAGAAAAACATTAAAAGCCTAAGAACAGTAAAACTTATCTGACCTAGAAGATAAAGACGATTCTGTGACACCACACCTTATTATGGGGAAACAACAGAGCAAGACATTCAAGGGCAATGCTTCTAGAACCAGACTGCCTGGGTTCAAAACCAGCTTTACCACATGTTACACCTATGACTGTGAGCAAGTTACTTTACCTTTTGTGCCTCAATTTTCTCATGTGTAAAATGGGATAACAGTAGTATCTGTCTCCTAGGGCTCCTTTCAGTCTCAAATCAATTAATATTTGCAAGCATAACAGTGTCTCGCATAGAGGAAGTGATCCAAAAGTGATCCAAATCACTTTAGCAAAGTGATTTGCTAAATTAATAAACTAAAGATTAATTCATTACCATTAATTTTTGTAACATACTTTTAAATAAGGCAAAATATATATCTTAAAATTTACAGATAGAAATATTCATATATTCTCAAATGTGTTTTAAAAAATGTTTACACCACCCTTCCCTGCCCCATCATCACTCAGTTGACGTAATTCTACAATTTGCTATTGTAGATGCTTTCCCCACATCTCTCTTGAAACGAGACCAGTTCATTCTTTTCTGAATACCTGCAGTTTGCATAAGGTGTGTGCTTTCCAAATATAGAATATTTATAATTAGGGAGAGAAGACATTAAAATAAGTTGTAAGCTTATTCTGAATATTGAGGTTTATCTGTTTTTATTTCATAGAAAAAAGTTATAGCGTGTGTATAGTGAATTTCAGAAGCCTAGACTATAATTTTTTTAAATGTAATTGACATATATATCATCTCATTTCACCTGCATAATATATTGAGAGTGAAGTAACATGACATTATTATTGGTATGGAAATAAGACCATCTATAATGACAAAATCTGCTTTGAGATGAGAGCTCATGTTTTCGACATTTAGGACTTCTAAATATTTTAACCTTCTTTTCACTCTAAAATATATAATTAGAATAGAACTAAATATGGAAAACCAGGGTCCATTTTGCTACTAGTTTCAGAATCATGATAATCATCATTGTACCACCACCAGTACTGTGATGGAAAATGTTACATTCATCTTTATCATAAAAAAACCTCAAGCCACTATTACATAATTTTGAATAAGTTAACTGTATTTCTTCAAATAAAGTTGACATGTGCAACATGAGCTTGATCTTTTGGAAATTCTGTCCACAAGTATGACAGCATCAGCAATTACATAGCATGTTTTTGTTTAACACAAAGAACCATTTAGAAAAGAATAGCTTCATTTCAAACTAGTGGTGGAAAATAGAGAAAGTTGGAGACCTCCTATTTCAGAAAACAGGGGTGCATGACTTTGGAAGCAGAGCAGCTTAATTGTATTTGTAGCAGACTGAGAAAAAAATCAGTACTTTCCAGATCATGCAATGAGTGCCTGTTTACCAGGATAAATTACTACTGCTGAAAGAATTGTTCAAAAGGAGTACCAGAAAAGAAAAGAGGGACTTTTTTTCTTTAGACCTGACATTACTGTCTAATTATACAAGGATTCTCAGAAAGACTGGAGAAAAAGGCAGGGGAGTATATTGAATGTGTACTTCTTTGGAATTTAGGGCTTAGTTTATATGATTACCATTTTGTTTGTGTTATCTTAACAACTATACATTTTATTAATAAGTCATAAAGTCAACTGGTAATTTCTTTGTGTGTGATGAGAATTTTTAAGATCTACTCTCTTAGCAACTTTTAAATATGCAACACAGTATTATCAACTATAGTCACCATGCTGTATATTACCTCCCCATGACTTACTTATTTTATAGCTGGAAGTTTGTACCTTTCAACTCCCTTCACCCATTTCACACCGCCCACTCCCCCACCCGGCAGCCTCTGGCAACCACCAATCTGTTCTCTGTATCTATGAGCTGGTATTTGGCTTTTTTGTTTTTGTTTTCTTACATTTCAAATATAGGTGAGATTATATGGTATTTGTCTTTTTCTATCTGATTTAGCATAAAGTCTTCAAGTTCTATCCATGTTGTCACAAGATTTCAATTCTTTTTTTTATGGCTGAACAATATCCCATCATACAGATATAGATATAGACATAAATATCAGTATCTGTATCTATATCTATATATACACACACTTTATGCCACATTTTCTTTGTCCACTCATCCACTGATGAACATTCAGGTCATTCCCATATCTTGGCTATTGTAAATAATGCTGCAATGAACATGGGGGTGCATATATCTTTTCAAAGTAGTGTTTTTGTTTTCCTGGGACACGTGCCCAGAAGTGGAATTGTGGTCAGACAGTAGTTCTATTTTTAATTTTTTGAGGGACCTCTCATTGAATTTCTAATTTCAATGTATTACAGTTATAAAGAATCTTATACTCAAAGGAAATCCATACATTATGACAATCAAATATTAAAACTTAACATGAATACATGAAAAGGGATTAAGAAAATACCAACGTTATCAATCTTTACCACTCTACAGGATAGGAAGGCATGGTATTATCCACAATGTAAAGTGGTAAAGCAATAAAACTGTCCGTCTGATTAAGAGATTGCAGTTTGACTGGTTTGTAAATGTATTAAAAGAATAAATGAATGAATGACTGAATGAGTCCCTGTTTGAACAAGGCCTACATGCCACTGGATTTGGTGCCCTTCCTCTGATGGGCTCTCTTAGTTGGGCAAATAGGGCAGCAGAACAAGAGCAGCAGTGCCATTCTAATAAAAAGAGAGTTCAAGCTCTTGGGAAGAGTAGAGGAGCTTCGGGGAGCCATGCAATGGTTGGAGTGAGTTGTTTTTCGAAGAACATATTCCTGAACACATCTATAATGTCTGTGATATAGAAAACAGTTACAAATATATAACATCCTGTTTATCCTTTAAGTCTACAATGGGATCTAATGTTATCTTATAGACAAACAGTCGTGAAATCGCTACCTCCTCTCACGGGTAGATTTATAATAGGATTTTTAAATATATACTCACCTTCTTTCCCCTCTTTGTTTCTAATTACCATCTCTACACTTTGGTTTAAGTCTCTTATCTAAATGACCAATATTACTCTTGCCTTCTCTCTACTTATCTCATCAGGATCCCCAGTAGTGAAATGTCAATGGAAGAGTACAGGGCACAGCATTTGAATAAAAGACTCCAATAAGACACATATCTGACCTTGAATCAGTCATTGAACCTCTTTCCTCTCTCCCTTCATTTCTATAATGACAACAAAGCACCAGATTTTAGCTCTTTAACTTGAAGGTAAAAAATAATAAAACTGTTATGATGTAATGAAGTATATAGAAAAAAGCTGTTTTAAAAGCATATTATCATTATCAACTAATAACCACAGATCATATGATAAAAACAAACAATTAATAAGGAGCGCAAATGGCCTCTTTAACTTAAACTCAAAAGATTAAAAGGCATTGTCAAAAATTAAATCTTGAGACAAATGATCATATATCTTTTGACTGTAGTTTACTTGATTTGTTTGAAAGAACTAAGAGAAATAAACAGTTATGTCTTAATTTAGAGGCTGTTTATTATTTCAAACAGGCAGCCATGTCTCAACGTATAAGCGCTTTTTTTGTTTTGTTCTTTATAAAAAGAGAGAACAGATGAATTTCTGTCTGGTCCATTTCAATCTGTTTTCTTTTGTTACTAGAATTATTATATTCTAAGGCAATTCGAAGTCCCAAGAAGCTCTAGTTGTAATAGGAAATTAAACATAGCAATTAACCTAAGGCTACTCATAACTGATAGCATAAAACTGCATTCTCGCATTGTGACATTACTAACTAAAAAACAAGTGCATAAACAAAATCTAAATAAACACAAGTCAAAAATTCCCAACACATTGGAGCCTAACAGTAAAATGATGCTATGTTGCAAAAACGTGTTACTGGTTACTTTGGGTTACTCAAAATTCAGGTCTACTCATCAACTAACCCTCACCTGTTGGCGCAAGTTTCTAACACTTAAGCTCATCTCATCAGACATTTCCTTTGCAGTAAATTAATGTCAAAAATTTCTAGAAGTTGCTCAAGGTCATGGAGGTTAAAAAAGAATCCCATCATAGCCCCTTTTGATTTATCTTAAATTTTAAGATTGCAGATAATGTGGTTTTAAAGTGCTGGCAGTTTATTTGTTGCTCAGTCTGTTAGAGATAAACTCAGAATAGGGAGTACGGCACCCTCTCCTCTCATTGAGAATCTTTGTAAGAACTTAAACAGATAATACCAACCAGCTTTTGATTAACCGGGGTAGCTGTTTATATAATATATATTGATTATCTTTTCTCTTTTCTCCCTAGTTGGTATATGCCATCTAAGGGACGAACAGACATTATTTGTAGGTTCTACTTTCTTTTCCAAAAAATTGAGTGTTTTTTAATAAACAAGTTTGATTTGTCATAAGAAGCAATCACTGGAGTCAATGATTTAGAATCAGTTGATTTTCTCTCAACAAAAAATTAAGTGATGCATGTATTTGCTATTTCAGTAATTTGCTGTGTGGAAAGAAACTGGTCCCTTGCTTTTAAGTTAAACTGAACTGCACAAACCAAACTTCAGTATGGATTTGAATCAAAGAGATCTGCTTCGCCTCCATTTCTCCAATTAAAAAGATGTTTATTCTTAAAATTCATAACCACATTTTATGGATTTCAAATATTGTGCCATGTTATTGCTTTGTTATCAATATAATACTATCAGTCCTAAAGAAAAAACACTTCAAAATCACAATGAATTGATTTGCTTAACTTAGAAAGACTAGGACCCTGTAAACCACTGATATTTCTTCCTGTTTGACCATACTGAGTGTATTTACTAAGAACTAAAACTTAAACAAACATTTCTGCCTGAATGATTTTACATAGTATTATGTTGAGCTGCATTAGTCAATAGAAGCAACTGTTAAAATACCAAGTATCTGGAAGTTCTGAATTGCATATTAAGGGGATTGAACTGCCATTGGTAAAAGAGAAATTTATAATACTGAACTCCAGTTAGCTTTAGTGTGAGTTAGTCCTGGAAATCCACAGTACCTGATGGAGGGAAGAATAAATGGGTGGATGGGTGGATGGATGGATGGATGGACAGATCGTGAACACTGCCGCTCTACTGACTATGATTGTAGAAAGTTAAAGTAATCACAACACTAATCACAAAATGGGAGACTAGACAGAGGGATATTAATAGTTTAAAAATATCAGTGTTAGTTCAGATACTATTAATAAAATGTAAATCGACAAAAGATAACATTAAAAGCACCAAAATACCTAAAGAAGCCGAAAGGGAAAACCAGGAAAACAGTATACAACTACAGTTACACAGAACTACTCAATTTCTACCTCTAACTCTTCAAAGAAAAGGAAAACATGCTGTATCCATGCACAAGGCACTAGCTTCTACTCCTTGGCTTTTTAAAAAGCTGAGTAATCAGAAATAATTCAATTCATAAAAACAACTGATACAAATCCAATCACAGCCTAATACGATATTAGAATAATATCAACATAAACAATAGCTTCTGTGTAGTACGTAACAATGATAGGTAATTTCATTTTAATTAAATGTCAGGATGAAAATTCTATTCATATTTTTCATACTAACTATGCAAATCATGTACGAAAAGAATCCAAGCAGCTGTTTGAATGTGGTATTTTCATTCAGAGATATTGTACCTGCTGGCATTCTGATTAGTGTTTACTCATTTTAGCATTAAAAATACCAAGTTTAATTTCTGACATACTGTGGAGTACTATCAATATGATATAAGATAATCATACAGAAAACCACTTTGCACAGTCATTACCCAATGGCATATTTGCACTAGTACTTTGTCACAATTACATGTCAAATACCAGCCAAGAAATTTCTTTGAATTTGGCTCTGATTGTCAAATTACAGTTCCCCTTTTTTACTAGAAGTCTGATATGGAAGCAGTGTGAAGATTAGAAGCCCTGGGTAAACGCCTTGAGTTCTAGCTGCTGCAGTTAAGGAGAAGTGACCTTTAAGATATCTTGCTGCAAATCAGAAATGCACCCCCTGCCCCGTGCTCTTGGGGAAATAAGCTTCTGTTCCACTGCAGCTCACACATATTCCCTGAATCAGGACCCCTTATTTAGGGCACAAACTACATAAACAAGCATGGCAGCCATGAGAGTACTGTTAAAACAATCACACTCTGGAGACCCAGCAAAATCCTCTATAATGGCTCTCTCCAAAGTTAAAGTAGGAAATGTTTCTAAGATTTCAATGACCAATGGAGAGAGGTCTTAAAACTATCTTAACTGAAGCAATGCCCTCAGTCATTTCCAATGATGGTAAAAGTATTTCTTCTCACTATCTAGTTCTCTAACCTGTACTCAATATTTAGAATGAGGCCCAGTGTTAATATTGGATGTGAAAAGCAGCCTGCTGTTCTGTATTTACTTTTTTTTCCTTATTACTAATATTTTTTTGAATTTTATTTTATTTATTTTTTTATACAGCAGGTTCTTACTAGTTATCTATTTTATACGTATTAGTGTATATATGTCAATCCCAATCTCCCAATTCATCCCACCACCACCCTCCCCTCCCCACCACTTTCCCCCCTTGGTGTCCATATGTTTGTTCTCTACATCTGTGTCTCTATTTCTGCCCTGCAAACCGGTTCATCTGTATGGATTTACTTTAAAATAATATTTTTAAAAGTTGAGGAAGGTATATGATTTGAGACTGGCAAATTGCTCATAACTTTATCATGCTGTCAATCATTTTATGTTTGAAAAGAAAGAGATTTAACAATTATGCCATGGGACTTCCCTGGAGGTCCAGTGGTTAAGATTCCGAGCTTCCACTGCAGGGGGCACGGGTTCAATCCCTGGTCGGGGAACTAAGATCCCACATGCTGCACAGTGCAGCCAAAATAAATAAAAAATAAAGATTATGCCAAAGTTTTCCTTTTATTTCCTAAATCCACATCCCTCTTGTTTTTCTCAAACAAGAAAAACATCCCCACTCCCATAACACACACACACACACACACACACACACACACACACACACACACACGGACATAGCTGCTTCCACCTCGAAACCCCAATAGCATTAGTTTAGTGCCTATTACTCTAGATTATATTTTGTGCACCTACCTTTCTCTACCCTTAGAAGCTAAAACTTTTGAGGTCAAGACCAGCCCACAATAACAGGTGTCTGCTATACTACAGAAAATTGGTAACGTTTTGTTGCATAATAAATTTACTACAAAGGTCATATCTATATTGGGGAGAGGAAACTTTTTCACCTATTTAAACATGAAGTGTGTTTCTAGAGATAATTTCTAGGGAGAGAAATAGAGGACAAGGCTATAATAGCAAAGAAATAACAACAGTAATGATAATAATAATATAATGATGATGACAAAGACCTCCATAGCCATGGTCTTCCATTTGGGAAATGTATGGTTTGGTCCACAGATCCACAGACCATCACTTTATCCTCAGGCCATCGTTTCTGTACTCGAGGCAACACATCATACTGTTTAAGAATTCTGACTCCAAGGCAAACTACCTTTTCAAGTCTCCCCTCCAACACTTATCAGCTGTGTAATACTGAGCAAATTATTTAGCTTCTTTGAGCCTCATTTTCCCCTTCCATAAATTTTGGAGAATAATCTACCTCAAAGGCTCCTCACGAGAATTAAATGAAAATATGTAAAGCACTTAAAAGCGTGTCTGGAATATAATAGATTCTATATGTGTTCGCTATTAATATTTCTGTCATATAGCAAGCAATCAAATTTTTTAAGAAGTGAATAAGTAAATGAATGATCACATACATAAACCATTTTGACTTAGTTAGTTGAAAAGTTATGCCATTAAATACTTCCTTCCTAATCTGATGGACACAGAAGTTGAGACTGTCAAAATGTTTTAAAATCATCTATAAATGACAATAAAACAAACATCTATTACCTGAGACTGTAAGGGGATTGGGTATTTTTTATTTTAAATCCTGATATTTTGTCACGTAGCAAAAAGTTCTATACTATGTCTTAAAATGTTTTGCTTTGCAGAAAACATTTGTCCAGCCATTTCATCATTAACTGTACCTTTTTCGGTTCTTTAAAAATTATCCAATTACCACTATAACCACTTGAAAACTACCCAGGACAATTTTCTTCTATCCTTGCAGAAAATAGGCTCCCATTAGTTTTTCAGAAAGAGTGAAGGAAGAATGGTCCCTTTGCCAAGCGCTGAGTTTTTGCCCAAAAAAGAAATTGCTGGGAAAGACATTGGGGATAAGACTCACAACGCAACCAAAATCATTCCCCTTTCTTCAGCTGAGAAGAGGTTTACCATCAGCCTTCATCACAACCACACCGATTTTCTTGTCTGCTTCCACAACCAGCATGCAGGCTGTACCCTCCTGTGTTCGTGTTTGTTCCTTCTAGAAGGTTTTTAGCACTTCTGTGTGTATATATATATATATATATATATATATATATGTGTGTATATTTATTTGAGATCACCCACCCAGAATTTTGGACATTTGTAGGCACTCAATCAATGTTATTAAAATGACACCAGGTAGACCTTCTGTATGGAAAGGAGACAAATAATATTCTGTAAAAAGGGAATATGGAAGAGATCATTTTTTTCTTCCATTCCCATATGAATCCTGAGGCAATATCACTGTCTCTCAAATGAAGCTTCACAGAGCCCAACAGATTTCAGAAATGTCATTAAAATTTACTACATCTACCTCTAAAGTGCATTAATTATATACAATATTAACTTTGATTTTGTTAACCTGGAATGTTGGGATCTTCTACTAGCTTAAGGAAATGTTATCACTGAAGTGTAGCCTCTTAACTTTTATAAAAAATGAATGTACTGGGCTTCCCTGGTGGCGCAGTGGTTGAGAATCTGCCTGCTAATGCAGGGGACACGGGTTCGAGTCCTGGTCTGGGAAGATTCCACATGCCGCGGAGCAACTGGGCCCGTGAGACACAACTACTGAGCCTGCGCGTCTGGAGCCTCTGCTCCGCAACAAGAGAGGCCACGATAGTGAGAGGCCCGCGCACCGCGACGAAGAGTGGCCCCCGCTCGCCGCAACCAGAGAAAGCCCTCGCACAGAAACGAAGACCCAACACAGCCAAAAATAAATATAAAAATAAATAAATAAATAAATAAAATATTAAAAAAAAAAAATGAATGTACTTGTTGTCCTAAATAGTGTGTCTGTGAAATTCAAGTTAAAGATAATCATCTGTATGGTGAACAATATGGATTTGGATACAAGCACAAAAGTCTCTGTGGATCAGGTCTCAATTATTTTCACAAACATTATAAAATCCATAATACATTTTTCCTTTTTGTCTTAGCTGTCAGGAAACTCAGAGTTAACATCAGTGTGCAATGATATTAAACTCACTGAAAAGTCCTAATGACATATTTTTTCTGCTGACTTTCGATAGTGCCTATATTAATTTACTTAGTAATATCTCAGGATGCTACACGTGTCACTTGTAGGTTTCTAAGCTCTGTCTTGAAGCAGGTGAGTATAACTTTTAAATACGTAAATTCATTGTTTTTTGTTGTTGCTGTTAACTTGATAACTTGAAACTCTATGGTCCGCCTAAAAGGCTCTGATTATTTTTCTCCATAAAAATCAACCAGCCATACCATTTCTAATATTAAAAAAGATAACATTTTTGTACAATATGGGGGCCCTCAAGTCGGTCTGTTTTTAGGAAGATGTTCTTAAATTTTAATGTAGTGGAACTCTCAAAAGTATATCTTTTTAATGTTCTCTCTCTTAATGCTTCAAGCATAGGTAGCATTATTTACCCAGTAGTACCAATGTCACATTGGTTAAACTCACACAATTGCTTTCACTTCGTAACATAAGATGTATGCGGTATTTATTCACTAATCCTTAGATTCTTCAATAATAAATTAAGGACACTTGATTTAAGTTTATGGCTGAACCATGCTTTTCTTTTATTACTGTTTTACCTATAGCATTCTTATTCTTTATTCTGTACATATGGATTCCTACAGATTCTTCCTTCTTTTCTTACAGACTTAGAGCTTTAATATAAAAACTTATTTTACTTTCAGTCAAAATTATTCCAAGTTCTCCTCACCTCATTCCTTGATAACTGCAGAGCCTTCTGGCTGTCGTTTCGAAAAGAGTCTTTGAACTTCAGTCCCTCTTGCATAACACAATTGATTAAACTTCCTAAAACCAACTTCTATTACATCCACATTCCCAAGTAGATAATGGTTCCTTCTGACCTGTCCTATTGACCTAAAATTTTCCTGAAGTTCAAGCTCTGCGATAACCTAGACCCATTCTTCATACTTAACCTTATTTCCTGCCATCACAAAACTTCTACCTCGAATTCCAATCAGGTAGCAACCCTCCCTCACCACAGGCACTATGTTAATTCCTACATCTGTACATGCTTTTCTTTATATCTGAAGTAAGATTCTTACTTCCTTCTACCTACATAAAATCTACACATTCTTTAAGGCTTAATGTAAATTTTACCTCCTCCATAGTTGGGGAATATACTGGACTCTAAATTCCCAATGGTTTTGAGATTTTTTTTTAATATTTAAAAATAATATTGATAATAATAGTTACATATGTTCATGCGCCAAACACAATATGCACATTGTGTGCACTATTTCTTTTCATAGTCACACTAAAATTTTGAAGTAGAGAATATTATCATCCATATTCTACAGGAACTGCATGTTAAAGAAATCTGCCTGGGCTTAAATACAGGATCTGAGATGCAAACCAGTGTCAAATTGACACTCAAGGCCATGCTCTTATCCATCTTCAAAGAAACTAATACACCCATCCTCTTTAAGAGGTCTCCACGCCATTACTCTCAACCTCTCCACCTGTGCCACTGAAACAGAATTGTCCACGATCAGAAATATCCAACCTACTGCCTTCACTGTTGACTTGCATTGAAAAAACATGGTTTTGAGACATTCACTGTGGATCACACATTCAGGCAGATTTTATGAGAAATAAATGGATGAGATAGGGAAAATCAAAGCCCAACTAAACTCCAAGTAACTTGATAATTCTAGAACTGGACAGTAATCCATGTTAATCTTATAGCTCCCAACACCTCAGAAATTTAGGTATAACCAATATTAGAATCCACAATCACTCCCCCCAACAATTCTACAGATAATAGATGTTAATTAAGTCCTCCCTGAACCTCTCCTGAATTTTTGGAGGGGGTGGGCAGTAGGGTGATTTGCTTTCTAAATGTATCTTCTGTTTCCTGAGCTAAGCTACTGCACATGCTCTTTCTATGCTTGAGTGTCTCACTTTCTGTAAGAAAATCCTCTATTGCAAGCATTTGTGAACATACCTTTTAAAGCTGTGTGGAGACAGAGCAATGACTCAATAATAGCAAGGCAGACAGATTCAAATGGCAAATAGTGGCTTTTCACTAAGTCCCAGACTCATCCTTTCCCCTCATCCTTTCCCTCATCCTGTCTCCCTCTTATTCCTCACTCCCTCTATCTTCCACCTTCTGCAGAAAACCAACCATTTCCTCTCTTTATTGCATGGGAAGGAGTTTCCCTTCCTTTGGTAAGCTGATGGCCACTTTCATTCATGCCCACAGCATCTCATCTTTTATATCAAGTGGCAAGAGGCTTATTATGGTGTTTCCCCAAACAAATATATTTCTCTGTACTACCAGTTAATATAATAAACTTCTCATCATTTATTTATGCATTTGTGTGTGTACAGTAGCATTTTCAGGGAATGTGTCTGTAGCATTCAGTTTGGAAAACTGGATGCCAGAGACAGCTTTCATTAGGCCTGTAGCACAGAGAATGTGTTTACTCTTGTTATGCTTATGAGTATAGAACCACCCATAATTTAAACATTAGAAAAACCTAAATGCTATCAATACTCAGTAGTAAACATTTCAAGGAGAAGCATATAAAAGTCATAACTCTCTGATGGTTATTACCTAAATGGAATCCATGTAATATGTACTGAACCTCTTACATTTTTTCTACCTCATCTGCCTATTACTTTGCCCTCCTTCCAGCACAGGTTCTAGTTGCGCCTTTATTCTCTCTGGTGCTTACTCATCCATTTTCCTTGTTGGCCTGTAACCTTCTCATTTGTATTTCCTGGGTCTTTAAGATTTTATCTATTTTGGTCACCCATCTATTTTTCCCCTTTATCCTGTTTCTAGTTGCCACAAATGGCTATAAAATGGAAATAAAGTATATACCTAATATTGAAGATTAGTTCATCAAAACTTTGCCTTTGCTCTTAATTTATAAAAAATGAGAAGATATCCTTTTCTTTAAAAACCATCAGCACAGGTAGAATCTTAATATAGTTACAGTAAGAGAGCACACTAATAGACCAATGATCCTTAATTAGAAATTTTAATAATAAATATATATAAATATGCAGATATATGTAAACATATAACCCACATGTATAAATGTATATTTACTCATATGTAAATATATATTACATACCATAGTGAGAGATGTTACAGTAACATGTGATATAAATAGAATACATTCATTCAAGAAAAAAACTGGATCAATAGCCTGGGAATCAAAACACTTTTACTTCTTGGCTTTTACTATATTTAAAAAAACAATACAGAAAAAATGTTATTTCTATTGTTTCTATTCATATTTAAATAACATTCTAGGAATATGTAGAAAGAAATAATATAGGTGCTAATATCTGCCTTAATCTTCATCTCAAAGAACTCAATACTCTGTTAACCTATTTTCTATAAGTACTTAGAACTTCATGTTTTGAAAAACTGAACTTTAAGCTTTTATATATACAATTTTTTCAACTTCAATTGTACACTTTTTGATCTCACCAGGATCTTGGTACTTTCGGTTTAGGTGACAAGATGACAAGCAGGCCATTATTTTCACCTTTATTATCTACAGTAAAATGTGTGGCCAAATTAATTTGTATGGTTTGTGTTGTTAGTGGATGCTGGGTTAATTACCAGGGCAAAGCCACAACACATAGTATAATGGGCGTGGGACAGCCATACAATATCCATATTTATAAGGCAGCATGTACCCTTGACATTATCACAACAGATTAGGAACGCCACCTCCTGAAGTCTGATTCCTAAGAGTGCTCAAGAGAAAAATTTTGCATTGCCCTGTGAAACATTCTCCAGCAAACAAAAGTTAATAAGGCAAAATCAGATAATTCATATGAGACAACTTTTCATGGTTTCATGAAAATTTTGTTTCTATTTTCAGGACAATAATTCTACGTTTCCTGGAACAGAAACAATAAGGCTACAAAACTTATCTGACCCAATCTGAAAAAAAATAGGGAAATATTTATTGTCTTTATTTTTGAGGGGTGTGAAAACCCACTGAAAACAAAAATGTTTCTAGGATTTGCAGAGAAAAGTATTTTAATGGGTGAATGGGGGGGCATAATATCTACTTAGCTTATTATATCTCTAAAAAATTGAATACTCTGCAAGAACAATTCTCAAACTGAGTTTGAGACATTATTTACAAACCCATGTCTTTATGGACATTGTTTCAAAGATCAGCCAGCCAAGGAAACCAGAAGGTGAAACCCCATCCTCACATGCTTCTGTAGAAAAAAATATTTCTGTTTCCACAACTTCTAACCCACAAACCCATTTTCTCTCATCTCTCCCTGTGACTAGCGGTACAAATAATACCATTTTGTCAAATTCATCTTGATATTTTCATTACAGTGACTGACCTATAGTAGACATTCCATAAATACTTGTTGGCTGAAACAAATGGGTTATGACGATTTTGTCAATTTTTCAGTGTAAAACTTATGACTTTCTGCATCTGTTACTTAATAATTTGAAATTATTTAACTAAAAATGTAATTCAATTATTTTCATCTTGATGATAATTTAGTATTTGGGGGTAAAAAGAATAAAAAAGAACAAATTAGACTATATCACCTTATCACCTCACAACGGTCAGAATGGCCATCAACAAAAAGTCTACAAATAATAAATGCTGGAGAGGGTGTGGAGAAAAAGGAACCCTCCCACACTATTGGTGGGAATGTAAATTGCTGCAGTCACTGTGGAAAACAGTATGGAGGTTCCTTAAAAAACTAAAAATAGAGTTGACATGTGATAAAGCAATCCCACTCCTGGGCATATATGTGGAGGAAACTCTAATTCAAAAAGATGCATGCACCCCAATGTTCATAGCTGCACTATTTACAGTAGACAAGACATGGAAGCAACCTAAGCGTCCACTGACAGATGAATGGATAAAGAAGATGTGGTATATAGACACAATGGAATATTACTCAGCCATAAAAAAGAATGAAATAATTTCATATGCAGCAACATGGATGGACCTAGAGATTATCATACTAAGTGAAGTAAGTCAGGCAAAGAGAAATATCATATGATATCACTTATAAGTGGAGTCTAAAATATGATACAAATGAACGTATTTACAAAAGAGAAACAGACTTGCATACATAGAAAACAAACTTATGGTTACCAAAGGGGAAAAGGCAGGGGGGATAAATTAGGAGTTTGGGATTAACATATACGTACTACCATATATAAAACAGATAAACAACAAGGTCCTTCTGTAAAGAACAGGGAACTATATTCAATGCCTTATAATAAACCATAATGGAAAAGAATATGAGAATATATGTATGTATATATATGTATATGAAAAAAGAATCTCTATCACCTTATAATTTGATTGGCTAATAGCTAAATATAACAAATAATTCCTCAATAAAAGTTTCTTTCCATTTAGGAAAACTTTTCTTTTGGCAAACAAAAACTAAGCTGCTATTTTAATAACTAAGTCCTAAAACCATACCTAAAAACAACATTAATATATCACATCTCAATATGATTGATAGCATTCTGTAATTAATTCAAAACAGGGAGAAATATGTAACATATTAATTGATGAATACTTCAACCTTAACGGAGTTTAAATCTCTTAAGGTTCAGGCTTTTGTTCCTGGATGTTAACCTAACAATAATAGTGTCAAATGATAAAAGTAAGATAACTTTTATCCATCATAACTTAAACCAAAACATGGTAAGTGGAAGGAATTATCTCAATTATATAAGGAATATACGGTGGGGAGATTGTGTTTAATGGACACTGACAAGTATGTTAGACAAACTTCTTTGCAGTAGTTTACATAACACAGGGTTTCCATAAGCTGTCTGGACAACCCAGCCATAAAAAAGAATGAAATACTATCATTTACAGCAACATGGATGTAACTAGAGATTATCATAATAAATGAAGTCAGAAAGAGAAAGACAAATACCATATGATATCACTGGTATATGGAATCTAAAATATGACACAAATGAACCTATCTATGAAACAGAAACACAGACATAGAGAACAGACTGGTGGTTGCCAAGGGGGAGGGGGTTGGGGGAGAGATGGAGTGGGAGTTTGGGAGTAGCAGATGCAAACTATTATATATAGAATGGATAAACAACAAGGTCCTTCTGTATAGCACAGGGAACTATATTCAATATCCTGTGATAAACCATAATAGAAAAGAATATAAAAAAGGATATATATGTATACACATATATAACTGAATCACTCTGCTGTACAGCAGTAATTAACACAAAATTATAAATCGACTGTACTTCAATTAAAAAATAATAATAATAAAGAAGCTGTGTGGAAACAGACCAACTGGCACTGGCACATGGTGCCATCGTCACCTCTGAAGGGGCTGTTGGTGACCTCTCCTCCTCACACCACTTTTCCCAGGAGGCAGAGTCCAAATATCCTCTCAACTCAGGAATCCTTAGCATAGTCTGGCCCAAGTAGGCTCTCTGTAGAAGCTATTTGAATTCCTTGGTTCTGGGTATAACTGTAAAGCTTTGAATTGTTAAGGATGCTTAAGATGAATGGCTAAATGTTTAATTTAATTTTGCTTAGGTCCCATATTTACAAAGCCATTAACCTATATTTAAAAGGCATTCCCCCCACTTTGTGATTTTGTTGAATTGCCATTCAGCTCTAATCATTAGCCAGAAGGAAAGCCCAGTCAGAAAGAATGGGACTGAAGATGAATTCCTTATGGGGCTGATTTCCCTCTCTCTCATCGAGTAAGTTGTGAAAAGTTTTCTAGAAACTGGATCAATAACCCTTCCTAGAACAACTTTTTAGTTGCTACACATAGAAATTTTGAAAGATATATATATTTTTAATAAGGGGAGAAGGCTCTTTTATAAAACAAAATAACTTTTACATTTTGAAAGCTCACCACATTGCGTTGTTTTTTTTAAAATTCTTTTGATATTATTGTATTATTTTTCCTTCGGTATTTGAGAGTATATTAGCAGTATATTTTTTCAAATTAGTGAATTCAGAGGAATAAAAAAACAGCAAGCACCAAGCCAAACCAAAGAGAAAAGAACAATACAAAAGAAAATGACAGCCTCAAAATCTACATGCCTATACTTGACAAAATTGTAGAGGACATGGATTGGCTAGATTACTTTCTCCTAAGGGAAAATTCACATCCTGTAAGAAGATGTACTTGTATATTTAGTTCCTAAATGCTAATAGATGATGATAATACGTTTCTTCCAGAAACATACCTCCATTACAGAGAAACTCTCCATTAGAGATTTTGTATCACAGGTATATTCATGGTATTAGCCAGCTCTGGACTTGAACTAATCAGTAAACAATCAGATGCCTAGGTCAAATTATCAATTATAGAGAATGACTTTCTTTTCCATTTCATTAAGAGAGATGAAAGATACGAGAATTGAGGTAGGTTTAAAACTGAACAATTAAAAAAAAAAAAAAAAACGGACAGATTTTTCGTTGAGTATAGTCTCCTAAGCCTACAACTGCCTCATGTGAATTCCTATGCTCATAGCACTAGAAATTTTAAACTGCAGTGATTGTGGCGGTCATTTATATATTAATTATTTTGATTGTTTCAATTAAACAAAATTGTATTTACTTTTTAAAAATTATAGATATTCACTCCTTTTTATAATAAGAAAATAAGCTCAATGTTTTATATATTTATCTGCCTTTATACATTATGTGCACACCTATATGCTAAACACTTAGCCAGGTGCTAAGGTTTGATACTCCCCTGCCTTCAGCGCTCTCTTGCAGGGGTCAGCAAACTTTTTCTATAGATGTCCAAGTAGCAAATATTTCAGGCTTTGGGGGCCATATATTGATTCTATGGCAGTCACTCGACTTTCTGCAAGCAGCATAGACAACACGTAAACAAGTGGGTGTAGCTGTGTTCCAGTAAAACTTTATGAACATTCAAACACGAATTTCATATACTTTCTCATGTCACAAAATACTATGCTCCTTTCATTTGTAAAAATCATTTTAAAAATATTTTTTAGCTGAGGGCTGTACAAAAATAGCACCTAGTCATTGAATCTAGCTTTTGCGTTTGCTAGCCCTCGTTCAAAATATTCAAAGAGGGAAGTTTTTCTTATGTGATATATATTTTCCATTACAGAATATTTCCCTATCCTCTGAAGTCTCACAGACCTCTCGCTTAGAAAAATTTTAAGGATTTTTTGTCAAGTTTTTACCTTACAGAAAGATTTTCATCATTTGCCATCTCAGTATACTTGGCTCCAAATTGATATAACTGATTCTAGGAAATGGAAAAAAAAAAAAAAACAACAGAATAAGATGTAACATTTTGTAGTTGGCAAGGGAACTCTACTACAATATCTGCTGCCTCTGTTTGTAAAGGAGTATGGCAGAATAAGAAAAACTGTTTTCGACCAATACAACGAGTCACAGCTACTGGGAGCAATGCATTGCTATAGAGGAACAACACTCTTGGCACTGATTTTGCAAGATGCTGTAGTACACAGGGGGATAGAGACATGCTACGTTTTAATTTAAATGAGCCATCATCACATTCAGATCAGTAGCCTCAACAGCTTACGTAATACATGATGAAATCTGAGGCTCAGTGTATTTAAGCAGCTTGCCCAAGAGTCCACATATAATCTCAAATCATTTCTTTCTGATTCCAAAATAAATACTCTTTCCCCTATAAACTGACTCCCAGGATGGGGAGACACGAATTTTTTCAGAACGAAGTAGGAAACTAGGCATCTTAGCTTCTAGTGCGCAAGTAATTAGTGACAATTTAATTGGAATTGAAAGTGTTTTCACTGCATTAATAAAGAACACCAATATAAAAACAGCTTTGCTCCGCTTTAGAACTATGCATTAGCAGATAATCTTACCAGTTTCACAAGTGGCAGAGCCCTGCATAAGTATTTCTTAGTTCTATCAGCATGGATGTACCAAATTTATTTGCTCTCTTGTGACTGAAGTTAGGGAAGCATTTGCTGTACTTGGGTTCAAAATGGTATCCATTTTCAGATGAGAATTAACGAGATTACATCTAAGGTTCATTGCAATGGTGCTGCTTCCGTCTGTAAATGGACCTGCAATAAGGACCTCCCTTCCCCTACCCCCCACACACACTTTTTCTCTTCTCCTCTTAAACATATGAATTATATAAATTAGGTAACCTATATAATTACTAATTATTTTAGCTTAAATACTTGAAGCTTTCATTCATCAAAGGATAACATAAAATTCTTATTTGTCTTATTCTGCCAGTAATCTTCCAAGTTTATGGTATAAAAAGTATTCATTTATATGTTAAAATTATAATAACAATGAAGCACAGGAGAAAAAATTGTAGCAGCTCCATATTTTATTGCCAAACATAAAAGATTATAAATATTGAAATAATAAAATTGGCACTTTTTGTTTTAGAATATTTGACACGGAAAATGTTTTGTACTAAGGATTCATCTTTTTGCTCTGGACTACAAGATGAGATAATTTCCTATCATGAAATTTCTTTTTTAATAAAACAGATTGTTGGTGTGAAATTTGTCTTTTCCTCTCAAAGAGTGAATAAAAATAAAGACAAATTTTAGCTATAACCTGGAATATAAATGTTCTCTTTCTGAAGGCCCAAATCACTCATACATAATCATGAGTGCCTTGTACGGGCAGCAGGACTTAATATGATTTGTACCTGTTGATTTTATACTACTCTGGTGAACCATGAACATTAGTAAGGCCAGATTAATTTATACTTTTTATAATTTCATTCAAGATTTTCAAAGAAAATAATGAATCAAGGCAGAAAAATGTCTTAAGGAAGAAGAAAAATTAAACAGAGTCAATGTCTTCAATGTCTATTTCACTCCCGCGGACGCAGAAAATATGTCACATCCCTGGATGCAACTCTCTCCATCCTACCTTTTGAATACCTTCATTTTTCCAAATAAATTAATATTTTCTACCATTAATCAAGTGCTAAGTCTTTATAAACATAAATATATGCCTGTCCTACTTTGTTCTTTGAAGTTTGTGCTTTCTGGAAAGAGAAGGGAAGAAAATCTGTACCAGGTGAATGGAAAGGAAGAGGCTTTCCTCTTCACATTCCATCACTCTGAGTGAGTGGTGAGGTCTAGAGCACAAAATACGTTAGGTTTACTCTACTGTTTGCCTTTATACTGGAGGCAAATTAGAAGACTGATTAAATTATCCACAGTTCTGCAAAGTACAGTGACACTTATAATTACCTGATTTTATGAACATGAAATATTTGCGTATTCTAAAATCAGTGAAAAATAATTCACTTCCCTGTATCTTCCAACATTATGTGTACCCTAGTGTTTAAGCCAAGAAATATAAACCCTGTATCACATAATTAAGTATATTGGAATAGATTTTCTAATTCTAAAACTGGGAGATGAGTTTAATATAAATTTATATATTTGGACACAACTCTTTTTGTACTTCTCCTTAAGCAGATGTACCATTAAAAAACTTTCAGTATCTTTTTTCCAGGTAAGATAACAGTAACTTTTTATACATATTTATAATTTTAAGGTTCAAATCTGGAACTTCTTTGCCCTTTTCACATTAACAAAACCTTTTATCTAAGCAGCAAAATTCTGGTAAACTTCAAAATAGCTCAGTTTGAGATTCTTGTCATATCACCTTCTGAATGATCAACTAAATGTACATGAAATCTCCCCGTCTATTGCTATATCTGTGTAAGCATGTTTGTCTAGTTAGAAGCACATGATCAGAAGTCATAAGCCTTCAGAAAAAGATTAGTGTCTGCTGGAAACTCCCTCCCTGTGGCACTCAGTTTTGTTTTGTTTTTTCTGAGGTCATCTCAGAGTTAAGAATAAGTTGGAAAATAAGCTCATATCTTTGCAAACGAGGATTGTGGGGAAAAATACAGCTTCAGGACTCGGAGGAGACAGTGCCCTGACAGGCAACCCATTAAGTTCAGCAGGCTTATCTGCCTCTTGGCACCTGCTGAAATCAGCCAACACGTTTGCCAAGCAGGCCTTCTAATGCTAATTCGATGTTCCAGTGGGGACACCTACTTTGAAGAGATATGTCCCAATGTAAATTATTAAATTGATCACGTGGCCCACCGATTGATCTCATGTGAGTTTCAGCAGTATGAGTCATGCCCCCTTGGGACGAGCAAATTTCGTTATTTTCTGAAAGGGCAGAAAGGATCACTTGAAGGCAGTTCATTCTTTAGGAAAAGATGGCAACAAATGTTCTCTTCTGTCTCACTTGCTTTTTCTCTAAGTTCATATTCACGTTGCATTTGCCTTCGTGTGACTTTTAGCAATTCCTGCTGTTACTATTGAGATTTCTCTGCGTGCTTCTGATGGATGTTCTGATCACCCACGTGTTTTTAATGGAGTCATCTGTCCTATTACCCGATGTTTGCTGATTTTATATATAGGCTGACAGACATACACTGGCTGAAGAGTGAAGGGCAGTCATAACTACAGTGGGGGTCATGGACAGTAGCATCTTCATGAATTATTGCTCTGTTCTGCCGAGGTGGACAGGGTCAGACGACCCAGACCCTTGAAGTGACATTAAAGATTTGGGCTCTTATCCCAGGAAAGATAGGAAGTCATTCAAGAGATTTTAGCAGGGAGTGACACAATCACATTTTCATTTGAAAAGATCATTCTGGCTGAGTATAAAGAATGGCTGAGTGTTGAGAAAAGCAAAGTTCTTAATGATTCAGGAAACTGCCTGGAGAGACAGAAAAAAAGACGAGGGTGACGAGGGGTAGGCTGCTTTGTCCCTGCAGATATTTCTATTGAAAAGATTTTAGTGGCTAAGTGGCATTTACCTTGGTGAATTTATCACCAAGTTTTGCAGAACCAGAAACAAGTTCTTATGATGGAGATTTTATGCAGAATCAATGAACTCTCAAAACCAAAAAGCAAGGAAGTTATCATTGTTCCCATTTCACAGATTAAGAGACTAAAAGCTCGATAAAGCAGATAGTTTTCCCAAGTGACAAAGTTTATTGGAGTTAAAGTGAGATTCAAATTTGCTCTGTATGATTCCAAATCCCATGCTATTTCTACCTTACATATAGCCTCTCTGTTGAGAAATCTAATTGCCCATGGATTAGACAGTCTCTCCTGATGAACCAAACAGTACTTAGGAAACCCCAGCTCCTTAAAGCAAACAAACAAACAAAAAAATCTCAGCGTATTTGGAGATTAATTTTTCAAGGACTCATTTTAGAATTTCTGGGAGCCTTAATATGGTCAGTATAAGGTAAACTTTTATCTGTTATTTACACTAACATGTCAACTTTGACACCCTTCCCAAAGGGAAAGGTAAGATTTTCTTCTCAAGGAATTACACTTAATCTAAAAATGATTGACTTCTTAATAAAAATTCTAAATGTTTTCTCTTTAGTGTACAAACTTTACCATTTTCACTAACATGGATTGATATTAGCCATATTCTCTATGCTTGATTCAGTGGAAATGTGGATATACTCATAACATTCAACACTAATTAGTCAGGGATTTATATTGCACCTGCTTTCAAAATTGATTTGAGATCATTGTTTTACTAATACTCATGTCTCTATCAAGTCAATATCTGCAGGGTAAACATTTAGCTTCTTTATTTAAATCCACTTTGTTTAAGTAAAGAGAGGATTATTTTAAAATTTGCTCATGATTCTTTCCTTTGGTGAGCTTAAACCTACATTATCTATTATAGGGAAGTGAGTTGAATGCTTATTGTTTTATAAATTTCCAAGAAATGTCTAATCATTCTTTAAGAAGGTTAATCTCATGAATGAGTGGTGAATTTGCTGTCGATATAGTATTGATATTTCTATTACTTTTAAAAAGTAAAAATGGAGAACACCAGATAAAACGAGGACTTTGTTTTGGCATCTAGGCTGCCAGTTAACTGATTTCAGTTTTATCTAAGTGGATTGTTTGCAACTAAAACTGGAAGCTAGAAGAATACAGAATTTGAGACCATAAGATCAAGGATCAGGTTTTGTCTCTCAAAATCTTGATTTCATAAAATGGGGAAAACAGAATCAACCTCATAAGGCCTTTATGTAAAATAATGTATAACATGTTTGAAAACAGGCTGGTACATTATAAAAGGTGTATATGTTTTTGGTTTTACTATAGCAACCAGGTGAAAGGAGTATACTTTTCCCCTACATCAATCATCTCCAAATATTTTAGATGATGTAATCCTATCAGTAAAATAATTTTGAGTTTGCAACCCCTCAAAATGTGTATTTTAAAAAATAAAGTCTTTCTGTGAACAGCTATCACTAGTTTATCATCAACAACATATACAAAGTCAAACTTATTATTAACAATAACAGATTTATCCACATTTCAAATTACTTCCTGAATAATTTTTTGTCTCTTATCAGATCTGATTAAATCATCATTAATTTTTACCTCATAATGTGACCAAGAAAGGGCTTGTATTGGGAGTATAAATATCAACCCTGCCATTTTCATGTTGTTTTTGTTTGTATCTTTAGTGTAACATTCATTATGAGATTTCTTTGTAAAAATCTTCTTTAGCCATTTTTCATTTTAGGAGAGTTAATAGACAAAATGTCTATTGTCAATCCGTTTTCTCTTCTGCTTAGGAATTACTGGCACCATGTATAAAATATGAATTATGCTTAATTTATTTCAATTTTTAGATGAAAATAACTAAAAATAGAAGATCTAAATTTTTCTTTCCATGTTTCATATTCCATACTTATGTACTCCTAGCATCTTTTCTTTGGGGATCACTCACCTGGGTAAGTCTAATGATTGTTAATAAGTCAAATACATACACCTTAATTTCTTTAGAAACATTCACAGCTACTGATTTTTCTCCCACGATTATATTTACTCTATTCATAACTAAAAATTTTAGTATTATAAAAAGAAGATGAATTTAAAAGACTTGAGATTTCCCGATCTACTGCCTATCTCTTTATGAGACAGTTATCACTAAAAACTTTCAAAGATACATTTGATGTTGCTAATTTTCACAATATTACCAAATTATAAAATATTACTATGATCTGTTCACTTAGGTGAGATTTATTTTAGAAAGCAACATAGTTGGAAATGTGTGCTAGCATATACTAAAGAGAACACAGAAAAAAATCTAATGTCATGTAATACGTATTAAGACATGCATAGACACATGAAAGAATGCTCAACATCATTAATCATTAGAGAAATGCAAATCAAAACTACAATGAGATATCATCTCACACCGGTCAGAATGGCCATCATCAAAAAATCTAGAAACAATAAATGCTGGAGAGGGTGTGGAGAAAAGCACTGTTGGTTGCACTGTTGGTGGGAATGTAAATTGATACAGCCACTATGGAGAACAGTAGGGAGGTTCCTTAAAAAACTAAAAATAGAACTACCATACGACCCAGCAATCCCACTACTGGGCATATACCCTGAGAAAACCATAATTCAAAAAGAGTCATGTACCAAAATGTTCATTGCAGCTCTATTTACAATAGCCAGGACATGGAAGCAACTTAAGTGTCCGTCATCAGATGAATGGATAAAGAAGATGTGGCACATATATACAATGGAATATTACTCAGCCATAAAAAGAAATGTAATGGAGGTATTTGCAGTGAGGTGGATGGAGTTAGAGTCTGTCATACAAAGTGAAGTAAGTCAGAAAGAGAAAAACAAATACAGTATGCTAACACATATATATGGAATCTAAGGAGAAAAAAAAAAAGGTCATGAAGAACCTAGTGGCAAGATGGGAATAAAGACACAGACCTACTAGAGAATGGACTTGAGGATATGGGGAGGGGGAGGGGTAAGATGTGACAGGGTGAGAGAGTGGCATGGACATATATACACTACCAAATGTAAAATAGATAGCTAGTGGGAAGCAGCCGCATAGCACAGGGAGATCAGCTCTGTGCTTTGTGACCACCTAGAGGGGTGGGATAGGGAGGGTGGGAGAGAGGGAGACGCAAGAGGGAAGAGATATGGGAACATATGTATATGTATAACTGATTCACTTTGTTATAAAGCAGAAACTAACACACCACTGTAGAGCAATTATACTCCAATAAAGATGTTTAAAAAAAAATTTTTTTTAAATAAATAAATTAATTAATTAAATAAAAAGAAAAAAAAAGACATACATAAAGGCTCATCTTGTTCACTTACAAAATTGCAGGCAGGGTTATCTGTTTCATAATAATTGACAGTACTTAGCACATAAGCATTCTATAAATATTTGAGAATTTGACAGTCCAGTTTCAGAATCATATGAGTATTGTTGAATAAAGTAAACCTTTAATGTTAAAATGGATCACTGGAACCATGGAGCACATTTGGCTATGCCACATAGCCAAGAGCAGTCCTTATGTCATCATTGTACGGTTCACGCTTCTCTAGAATATTTCAAAGCTTCTAATATTCTGACCTATTATCAGGCCATATTTGTTTTGACAGTATGGTTACAGCACCTATTACTCATAAAACTTATAGTTCATTTTAAAAGTGGAGCCTACCTTTAACTGACAGTGAAAAGTTTCTCTGATTGAAAATCCCTGTTGACTCAAAACTTACTCCTAGTCTCTTATCAATTGCTCTTTTCTTCCTGAGAACAGACCAATAGTACTAAGTCAGAATCTCATTTTAAAAAATTCTATTAATATCAAGTGCAATGGTATGTATGTACCTTCCTGAATCATTTTTCTGTGCCCTGTGAGTTGGGGTTTGGATTTTACTCACACAATAAACCTATGTCGACAGGCATCAGACAGACTACTGAAGTTGTGTCCTGTTCCAAAGTTATGGCAGGTGAAGTGGGCTCGGCCTTCATCTCATCACTTCACACCAGAAGGGGAGACACACAGGTAACAGATATAATGAGTGGAGCAATGGCCTGTAGACAGTGTCTTCAGGCATCACAAGGCCTAATTTTGCTTTGGAGCTATAAAGCATTTCTCCCTTGCCTTTCAAGAGCTGCAATCTTGGGAGCAAGAGGTATAAAGCACAGGTTAAATTAGATCAAGGGTGGGACAGGACTGTTCAGGTGAAGCACTTCCATGACTGCTTCTGTAAAGAATCAGCTTCTAGTCATAGATCTACAAATTATCAAGCCAAAATAATCAGTCAGCCAGGTAAGCACTGATGACCGTCGTCACACCTCTGGAGACTCAATCAGCAGTGTTAATATAAATTTTTCCTTTTCCAATTCTTTATGTTTAGATTTCAGGACTTTTTAGATCTCTTAGTTCTATAACTAAGAGAAGTAAAGCACTTAGGCATAGTGTAAGGACTCCCTCATTCTATAATAATACGAAATGACCTGTTTTTATTAACGTGTCAGCCACCGTGTTAAGAAATTTTCCATACATTATTTCATTTTATCCTCGCTATAATCCTATGATATATGTACCTTTTACAGGTATATATAGGTAGGGAAACCTAAAGAAATTAGATAACTTAAATGAGGTCATACAGATAGTAAGATAGTACACATATGAATTTGTGTCTTATTTCAATACGTTTTTGTTAAATGTTTAATTAGATAAAATTCGTTTTAGGAATGCCACAAAAGTACCACCCCTATCATATCTGCTTACTGATGCCTGAAATTCTACCATGAAAGATTCATTCTTTAGTAAGAAGCTACTCAACTTCCGTTAAAATGAAAAAAAAAATTGCTGGTTATAGGAGCATATTAAGCCATATCAATGTTTTAGACGTCAGTGTGACGGAAAGCTTTGCTGGTAAGAACACCCTCACTTTGGCAGAAGTATAAACTTGAAATGACACAATTCATAATATTTTGGTTCGCATAAGCTAAAAAATCCAGGCGTAGAAGCGTGACCAGGAAAGGTCCAGGTAGGACTTTGACGCCTGTCTGTAATTCTTCTAGATCAGCCCCGCCTCTCCACTCCCCTACAGCGTTCATCTTCAGGGTGAGTGCAGGATGGCCAGGCTTTTCAGGAAGAGTGAAAGTCACTGCAGGAGACTTTCTCGAAGAGAGAGAAAGCTTTTCTTTTCCTCCCTCTTAGAAGCCCTCGGGAAATCTGGCCTGCAGTCTCATTGGCTCGGAGGATGCCTTAGCCAGCCCTGAGGCTGGTCACTCATTGACGGGCTTACAGCTCCCCATCCTTGAAGAAAGAACTTTGGAAAAAGGAATGGGATGATATTGACAAGATGAGGCCAAAAGTTAGTAAAGTTGGCTGGGTCCACCCCTAGGAGCTTTGGCAGTGCCTGTGCCTGGATCGAATCTCAGACAAGTAAGATTAGAATCCAGGGGTGGGGAGATGAGGAATGCATACGATAGACAACTGGCAATCATACTTGCAAGAAACCTCTCCAAATGATGTTAAGGTGCAGCCAGAATTTAGAAACACCCTGGTTCAGACTCTGGAATGGGGGTCAGCGTCTATTAGAGTCTATTACCTAATCCATGTGGCTGCAAGAGAACATGGCGGGGGGCAGGTCAAGTGGAATGAAAGTGAGACCTCAACATTATACCAAGTCTTAGTGACAGACGACATAAAGGAAGTGAGAGGGCAATCTGATCCCTTGAGATGTGAAAAGGGGCAGATATCGAGGGACAGGGCAGGGAGGAAGAAATACAGAAAAAGGGAAGGGAAGAAAGAATATGAAAGTTTCCATTTCCTGTTTCACTTAAGGGTCACTCTTAATAATAACAGTAAAGACAATAATTACAACTCCATTTATATAAAGCATTTAAAAATACTTTCTCATCTACTGTCATTTGCATATGTTATATTTTAGCTGCGTTTGGGAGTTTCAGGCTTTTGTCAAGTTAAAAGTTCTCTGATAAAGGCAACTATTTCTGTACAAAAGATGACATGGATGAATGAAATACAGTTTAAGTCTTAGCACTGTAAAAAATATCAAATCACATTTAGGAATATGCTTGCTGAATTACCAATCAAAAGTCTACTGAGTGGCACAGTGGTTGAGAATCTGCCTGCCAATGCAGGGGACGCGGGTTCGAGCCCTGGTCTGGGAAGATCCCACATGCCGCGGAGCAACTAGGCCCGTGAGCCACAACTACTGAGCCTGCACATCTGGAGCCTGTGCTCCACAACAAAAGAGGCCACGATAGTAAGAGGCCCGCACACCGCGATGAAGAGTGGCCCCCACTTGCCACAACTAGAGAAAGCCCTCGCACAGAAATGAAGACCCAACACAGCCATAAATAAATAAATAAATAAATAAGTCTATTGAGCTTTGTGTGTATGTACAATTTAACCATATTAATCTAAAAATTGCCCAAAAGAACATATAGATAAGTCTAGCTAAGACAACTCTCACATATAAAAATAAGAAGGTGAAATTAGTTCTACACAATATTAAATATATCTCAAAGACACTGTCTTTAGCAGTGCTGTGTTCATGAAAGAATAGACAGACAAGGAGAAAAAATGAAATATCTAGATAAGAAATGAGCCTTATCAAATATCTAAGTATCAAAAGGGCCCTAAATAAGAGAGAAAAATGAGGAAATTTAGGAAAAGCTACAAAATGACATTAACTACTTGGTATTTTTCTGTTGATAAAAGTGATTAAATACTTCAAATATCATGGAAATATGTAATTTAGAAATTAAAAACCCTTATAACTCATCCTCCAGGGATTAGCAAGTTAACATATTGGTAGATATTCCTCCAGATTTGTGTATTATTATAAAAATATTATCTTTGTTTTTCTTATTTATGTTTTTCATTTCTTTCTTCCATCTTTTAGAAATCTAATTCATTTTTTTCTAACAATAAGTTACTGCAAAATATATTTAACCAATCCCTAATTGATGAACACGTATGTTGTTTATAAATTCATCACAATTAATGTAATGCCGTAATCAATATTTCCGAACAACTAACTTTGTAGTCTCCTATTCATATCCATATTTTGATAGAATTATTAAAATTTTATTAGTAATTTCTAAATTTAAAAACCAATATTGTTCAACTTGATGAGAAAAATAATTTCTTCCCAATTTACACATGGAAAAGACATAAAAATAATGAATTGTGAAAAAGGGAATAGAAGTTGCTAACCTACAGAAGAAATTTCAACTGTCACAGAAATCAGAGATATCCCAACTTAAACATGGAGCTATCATTTTTCACTCAGTAAAATTATTTTACATTCTTTTAGAAAACTAATATGCATCAAGATCTTTAAAATGTTGTAAATCAATCATTATAAATAAACTGAATATTAGCCAACATTTAAAATCAATTCATGAAAAATATGTAATTAAAGTTGGATATAAGTAATAAATGAAAGAAAATATAAAATTACAGTTATAACTATAAAAATTTTAAAATAGGTTGAAATAATTATACCACCATGTTACAAGGGTTTGAAAGCAATATGATTTTTTATTTCTGTGTGTATATGTGTGTTTCCCTCCAAGTGTACTTCTTTTATAAGGAATAAAAACTTTCATGACAAAGACGAATGATTTCCCCCTAATTAGCTGCTATGCATTTATATTCTTGTATACTGGCTTTTCAAAAACTAATACCTAACTTTGCTGTAACAGATGCCATTTTTACTTTAATGATAGAGCACAGTATTGTAACTTAGACGACAGAAATTTTTATCATATATTTTAAGAACAACAAATAAGAGTTCTCATTATTTAGAATAAGTGCAAAGAGTGATTTACTACAGTTTTCAAAATACAACGACAACAGGAGTTTCTCACACGGTTTCCATCCATTTCACAACATTCTTTAGAAGGTTTAGAAAATTACTGTGTTTGAGATGTTTGAAGAAAACATCTCCTCCAACATTCTTTGTGTCTTTCCTTGTGGGCCCAGTCAGAACCTTTGAGGATCCAAGTTTTGAAGTTATTGAAAATGATTCACCTTTAATCATCACATGTGTGAAGGCTACGGCTTAGTGCTGTTCCCATCCCTGACACAGTGTTCTACACCTATCTTAACTCTGGGCAAGAGCAACATGGCATTCATCTATGCCTTCTTATTTCGATGATTATATTTAGCACTGCAAAGAAAGCAAGCACCAACCAGAAATATTGATTACTCCAATTTTCTTATCTTCATTTTACTCCACATTCTGAGTTTATTAGATTTCTGCATCACCACAAAATAAGGTTAATCAATCACTATTTTCTGCTTTTTGCTTATACTGTCAGGCAAAATGATACCTTAAAAACTCACCAAATTATAATTTATATATGGGTGGAGATGCCCGGTTACATTTTTTCATACTAAGGAGCTACTAGCACAGTGACTGGCACATAGTAGAAAACATAATAAATTCATGCCCAAAGGAATTAAAAAGAAGCCATAGTCCTTTTTTTAATCACTGGGATTAAAGGGATTAAACATAAGGTAATCTCTATTTCACTAGACTATTTTAAATGGTTTTTCTTCGGCCGACAAGGGATTAATCTCCAAAATTTGCTAAGGGCTCATACAGCTCAATATCAAAAAAACAAAAAACCCAATCAAAAAATGGGCAGAAGACCTAAATAGACATTTCTCCAAAGAAGACATAGAGATGGCCAACAGGCACATGAAAAGGTGCTCAACATCGTTAATTATTAGAGAAATGAAAATCAAAACTACAATGAGATATCACCTCACACCTGTCAGAATGGCCATCAAAAATTCTACAAACAATAAATGCTGGAGAGGGTGTGGAGAAAAGGGAACCCTCTTGCACTCTTAGTGGGAATGTAAATTGGTGCAGCCACTATGGAGAACAGTATGGAGGTTCCTTAAAAAACTAAAAATAGAACTACCATGAGACCCAGCTATCCCACTACTGGACATATTCCCAGAGAAAACCATGGTTTGAAAGGATACATGCACCCCAATATTCATTGCCCTGCTGTTTACAATAGCCAAGACATGGAAGCAACCTAAGTGTCCATCAACAGAGGAATGGATAAAAGAATATGTGGTACATATATACAGTGAATATTACTCGGCCATTTTATTTCATTTAAAAGAATGAAATAATGCCATTTGCAGCAACATGGATGGACCTGGAGATTATCAAACTAAGTGAAGTAAGTCAGACAGAGAAAGGCAAATACCATATGATATCGCTTATATGCGGAATATAAAAAAATGATACAAATGAACTTATTTACAGAACAGAAACAGACTCACACATAGAAAACAAACTTATGGTTACCAAAGGGGAAAGGTGGGGGCCAGGGATAGATTGGGAGTTTGGAATTGACATGTACACACTACTATATATAAAATAGATAACCAACAAGGACCTACTGTATAGCACAAGGAATTCTACTAAATATTCTGTAATAACTTAAATGGGAAAAGAACTTGAAAAAGAATAAATATATGTATATATATCACTGAATCACTCTGCTGTACACCTGAAACTAACACAACATTGTAAATCAACTATAGTCTACTACAAAATAAAACTTTTTTCAATAAAAATAAAAAATAAAATGCTAAGTATAAAGAATATTAAAAAAATTATATACTGTTATTTTTCTATAAGTCCATCAATTATTAAGAGATGGAATATTTTTAAAGTTCTTATTCAAATTTGAGGAATGTTAAGAGATGGAACATCAAAAAATACTTACCAAAAAAAAAATTTTTTTTTAATTTAATGAGTAGTCTTCACACTGATGTCACATAGAGGACATTAACTCAAATTCCAGAGGAAAATAATAGCTTTGTCTCCCTATCCTTAAGACATCCAGAATTTCAAATGTATGCTTTGTCAGAAAAATCAGGAAAGAGGTACAGGAAATTATATCAGACATCTGTACAAGGTGCAACTAGTGAAAGGATCTCAAATATATCTTGAGTTAGTAACTGTGAAGTAATCTCACAGGGATAGAACTGCATGAGTCCCTCTAACGTTAGAGTCATATCAATTGTTTGAAGAGGCAGCTTATCTTGGCGCCTAAAGCTCCAATACTGTGGGAGACATTATTCTAATCGCCTGACAGTAATACTCAGCGCCCTTTGCTTCTCTATCGCCCCCACGTGGTCACAGCCTGATGCTGCTAGACAGTAAGATGAACCAAATGATTACGTGTCTCTCTGCTTTAGGTTTTTTCTTTTTTTCTTTTTCTGTCCTGTCGTTCCATCTCTTATTGCTCAGTTGAAAAGTACTTACTCAACTTTCAAAACATGCTAGGATAATTTAATAATTTTATCTAGGAAACGTCCCGTGAAATTTCAAGGTGGACCGAGTCCCTTTTAGGTGTTCCCTTAGCATCCTGTACTTGATTTCTGCTAAAATGCTCATCATTTTATATTGTGATTTTCTACTCCTATATCTCTAAATGATGCTGAAACTTTAGGACTAATAGGAAGTTTCCTGTAAGAATAAACAAACATAAGCTCAGGAAGTGCCTGACTTGTGATACATTCTGTGAGGATTACCTATCTCCTTTAGAACTGATGCTTTGCTTGGCAAATACATTTCTCATTCTAATTTGCTTCCCTTGTAGCTTTTCTAGAGGGAGGAAATATTTCCATTAGTAGATATCATTATCTTGGTCCTCTTGACAGGTCTGGTTATCACTGCACATGGAAACCATGACATTCTGAGATATATACTAGTTTCTGGGAATTTGGTTAGCATGTGTGCATTCATCTCCACTGGTGCCACTGACATTTTAGCAGAATTCTTGGTTGTGGGCAGGGGCTGTCCTGTGCACTACAGGATACTTAGTAGCATTCATGGCCTTGACCCACCAGATGTCAGTAGCAACCCCTCACCTCTTGTGACAAACAAAAACATCTCCGGATAGTGCCAAATATCCCCTGGGGGGCAAAACTGCTCCCGGTTGAGAACCACTGCCCTAAGAGTAATTCAGGCAGTCTGAATTACTGAATTAGGTAGAAATGGAAAAAGCAACACCTCCAGTTCTAGAAACAAGTATCTTGGATTAGCAATACATGGGCTCACTCACTATGTACTCCAACCATTCTTGTGGCTGCAAATGGCTGTGTCCTCAGCTGGGAGGATATAAAGGCTCATCTAAACCAGCGTTTAGGATCTTATGTGATTTACTTCTCTTACCCACTGCCAGTTTGTCAGAAAGGGGACACTGGAGCTTAATACAACCTGTGTTTCTAGGAGAATTTGGCTCAGTGGCTCCTGTTTGCTGATTAATATAAGAGCTTCTCCAGACTTACAAGATCTTTTGCCCCATCTAGAAGAAAGTGGTTTAAAACACAGCATGCTTTAGGCATTTTACTTTAAATACCTAAAAGTTTGTGTGTGTGTGTGTGTGTCTGTGCATATACACAAACGTGAGTTTACCTTGATTGTCAGCTTTAGAAATACCCGTTAACAGAAATGAAGTCACTGTTTAAAAAGAATTAATTATAAAAAAGGAAAGAAAAAATAAAAAGCCCATTCGGCTTAAAATGTAGGTTGACTCTTGTAGGGAACCCTTTTCCTTCTGATGAATCACACCTGACCTCCGAGGTTGCCTATATACTCAGAAATGAGCCGGAATTGCACCTGCACTGCACATTTCTCCCTCATTAAATCCTTCCTCATCCATGGAAAACTGGCTGATGCTTACCATGCCCCTCCTGTGTGTCCTGAAGAACTTTAATGGGGTGGAATCACATAATAACCGAGCACTCCCTGGTCTGGTGAACAAACTGCACATACTGAACAAACAGGGGCAAATGTTCCTCCAAAGGGCTGATGAGTCCATTGGCGGTTTAATTTAAGGCTGTCCTGGGGTAGCCATGCCAACTCACCTGGTCTCTTTATGTTCGTGTGACCATAGAATCAGATCAGTTCTTCCTTTTATTCTGGGGCTATGGCTTCCAAATCACAGAAGAATGAAAACTCTCCCCTGATATTCATCTACAGACTCAGCTTTGAGGTCACTGGCCTCCATGGCAATTGTCCATACCCATTCCTTACACCATCTGCAAAGCAGCTCTGAGGGGCTGATAAGAAGGGTTTATTGCTGTATCTGCCGTGCCCACGGATGACAACGCCAGCCTTGCACTTGAAATAACTTGGCTTAGTCCTTTCAGGGGCCATGTGTCAAGAATTCATATGACAATTGTAATGGACCTTTAAAATATTAATAATATTAATAATATTATCTGACATTTGTTGAGTATATACTATATGTTAGGCACTGTGGCCAACCACTTGACATATATCATTTCATTTCATGCCTACAACAATTATGAGGTAGGAACTATATATATATATAAACATGCCAAGGTCTTACATAGGAGCATTGAACTAACTTTTTCAGATTTTGCAACAAGTGCTAGTGATTCCTTTATGCTTGAATAGTGCGGTACTTTAGAGCATTTACCTATGTGTATTTTATTCTCATTACGATCTGTGAAGATTAAAGACAGTGTCACTGCCTCAATTTACAATGGCAGCCTCTAAGGCTCTGAAGTTTTAAGTAACTGGGCAGTAGAAGTGGGAGGACCTTATAATCCAGACCCACTGACCACAAAGTAGAGGTTTTCCCCTGTTCTGTTATAAATAGAAGAAAATCTTCTTGACCCATAAAACATAAAATGACAATTGAAACATGGCCTTAAAATATCCTGAGAAAGCAAAGGCTTGAGCTTACCGCTGCAATTTTTCATTGACTTGTGTTTTAAGCCAGGAGTCAGCAAACTATGGCCCATTGGCCAGATTTGGCTGCCACCTGTTTTTGCAAATAAAATTTTATTGGAGCGCAACCACCTGTCTTTGTTTAGGTATCATCTACAGCTGATTTTGTGCTACCAGCTACAATGTCTGACAGCTACAATGTCAGCGTTGACTACAGTCAGCCCTCCGTGTCCCTGGGTTTCGCATCTCTGGATTCAAACAACTGGATCCAAGGTTGGTTGAATCTGCTGATGCGAACCTCATGGAAACAGTGGGTCCCTGTACTCACTGCACTGCACCACTTTATAAAAGGGATTTGAGCACCCGTGGAGTCTGGTACCCCTGGGGGCTCCTGGAACCAACCATCACCCCGGTGGACACCGAGGGACAACTATAGTTGTGATACAAATTGTATACCTGCAAAGTAAAATATTTATTTTCTGGTCCTTTACAGAAAAAAGATCACCAATTCCTGCTCTAGGTTATGAATGAATTCTCCTTTCCTCATATTTCGCTTGGGAATGATTGTGAATAAACTTTTTTTTTTAATTGTTAGGCAACCTTAGGACAGTGTCAGTCTTCATAATACAAATAGAATGAGTTCGGAAATATTTTGCAGGAGAGACATTTGTTATTAAAAATCATTTCCCAAAAGAGCACTTATGGCTTCGCCTCTGGCTAAATCCTCTGCCCTTCCTTGCTCTCACGCCAGCCTGGGGCTGAGTGCCTCCCAGCCCACGGTCACGGGCGCTCCTCTACCTGCCCTGTGGACGCTCAGCCTCACACACTCACTGAACTCCTCCATCACTTCCGTTTCTGTGTACTCTATTTTTAGCCTACTTGTCCTTTCTTATTATTCTTTAAACAGGTTAAAATCTCCCCCCAACATAAATAATATTGCTTAGGTCCTATCTCTTCTTCTAGCTACCAGTTTGTTCTGTCTCCCATCTTTTATGGTGAGCTTCTTGGAAGACTTATCTACAATCACTGTCTTTGCACCCATTTACTCCCCAATCCATTGCCTTTGGCTTTTTGTCCACATCACAGCCCACGTGGGCATCTGTATGTATGTGGATGTGTGTATGCACACAGACAGACAAACACACACACACACACACACACACACACATACACAGGCGAAAATTTTTGTAAATGCCCATTACTTCTTGAGGATTAATTCATAATAGTGGAATTGCTGAGTTAAAGGTAGTAACATTTTAAGACCTCCAGAAAAGCTCTGCTTACGCTTCTACCAGCAGTGAACAAGAATACTTAATTCCCAGGACACTGCTGACAGTGGGATATTATCATCTTTAAAATCTTAGTCAATTGGATTAAAAGTAATAGTTTTGCAATGTTATATTAATTTTGTTTTCTTTGATTACTCATAAAGTATTACATATTTTCATAGATTAATTGGTAGAGGATTAAGATCCAATTTCCAGAATACGGTTTTTGAAAACTTTTCTTCTTTTTAACGTAAAACACTTTAAAAATAAGCCGGTAATTTAAAAAATTGTGAAATACCATTTAACCCAATTTTATCAGTAATTTATCTGAAATAAAGATGGGCATGAAGTCTGAATAAATGTGACATATTAAATTAAGAAAATATCAAGACATAACTTCAAATGTCAAAAATTTGTGAAAATTTGACTCTGAAGTATTAGACTTCTAGGGGAAATTTTTAGAAATTATAAGAACTAGTGGGTATATTTCATTTAATATTTCTCCTTGAATAAGATAACCAAACAAAACCACAAAAAATAAAGACTCAAATAGAACAATTTTAGCTTAACATTTATGAAATATGTTTCTATTTTGTTTTCATGAATTCTTCCTTAATATATGATGGAATAAAAGCATATCTTTTATAAAAAACTAAAAGCTTATTAAAATACTTTGCATTATTTTTCACCTTTTTATTGGGGCCTTTGAAGCTAAGGAGCTTCCTATCAATTTAGATAGGAATTAAAATATGACAGAAAATGGGAAATTATTTTGCTAATGAAATAGTCTAATGTTAGATACAGCGAAACAATAATCTTACGGTGTGTTTTCTGTACAAAATACTTGAAACCCTATGGGGTCATTTGACACTCTTCAGATGTAAATAGAAACTAAAGTATAAACAACATACATAGAAATTGCTTGGTTTCAGGGCTAAGGTTTGATAATAAATTTGGTCATGATGACTAAATATGGCTTAAAAATATCTTGTCAGTGAAGGTGTGAGACTCCTTTTGTGGACCTGTGATGTCTGTTAAATTAATTAAAAAGCAAATCACAAGATAACACATTCTAAAAATATTAGCAAGTGCCGTTAAAGATTAATCCTGGAGGGCACCATATTATTTTTAAAGGACAAGTGCTTTTATTTGACTCCAAATTAATTTATGCATTTTGATTGTTTACATAATCACCTTCTCCATTAAACTGTAGTCCTTATATTTCTATTTATTTATTTACCACATTAAGTGTTCCAGAAATGTTTATTGAATGAATGAATCTCTCTTTTGTGACAATTGAGACTTCATGGTTTTTAAGCTAACAAAGTTAAACCTGTATTATGTTTAAAACAACGTACTCTTCTTTATAACCATTAAATGTAGTCATTTGGTTACAGCATTAAGCAATCTGGGTCTGAACTGATGTGTTTAACAGAACCATTTTACAGTATACAACATAAGGCTTAAAGTTTATATAATCTTTGGCCCTGGAATTCTGCTTCAATGAATATGTTTTAATGACATAATAATAGATTAGGGCAAAAATTGATTATAAAACAACATATTTTTGAAATATTAAAATTGTTTAAAAATTATTTTCCTTCAATATTACACTAATTAATGCTGCTATTATTGATGACTACCAAAGCAACTGAGCAAAATGAGATGGATGAATCAAGAGAATTATGAAATTATTTGTAATCAAGAAATTCTAAATCTTCTAATGAAGAGATTCTAGGTTGAAAATTTTTTAAGCAATTGCCAAAAACAAGCGAAATTCATCTACGTCTGGAGAACAGGTCATCATTTGGTGGAGGGGGCACTTAATCACTCATTGATTCCCACATATATTTTCTCCAGGGACATCTATCTACCGAGAGACTACTATGTCCAGGCTCTATGCTAAATGCTTAGGGACCAGAATCACTGATTCAGGACCATGGAGGGTCTTGCATATAATACAAGAGACTTAGTAGTTTATCATGTGAACAGTGGGGCAGAAGAGTAACATGAGATTTATAATTTAAAGATGATCATTACAGTGGATCCAGTTGTCAATCCAGTCTTCCAGGGTAACAGGAAGACTAGAGTGAGAAACACCAGTTATTAGATTCTTGAAATGTTCCAAGTGAGGGTAAAAGGAAAGCCTGAAGTAAGACAGTAGCCATAAACACTGAAAGAGGAGACAGCTATGAACGCCAGCAGAGATGGCATGTTTTGAGTCTCTTGTCTTTTACAAGGACAGCAGCACATAAAAGATACTGTAATGTTTGAAACGGGAGGGTATAAAAGGTAAAAGAGGACTTCGCTGAGCAAGGTCTACAATGAGATGTAGCCATTTGTGGGTCAGCTGGTCAAGGTATTCTCTCATCCTTCAGTCAGGGAGTCCATGGCCCATGCATACAAGCAACAAAGGCAATCATCTGAACAAGTAATTGCAAGCATTGGAATGTGGGTACAAAGTGAGTGGCAATGAATTATGTTTACATTTATTTAAGTAATTATTTAAATCTGTAGACCCTTTCATTTGTTATTTGAACAGTGATTTTCTTCTCTTTAATAATCCTAACACAAAGACCTCAGAGTAAAATAGTATTGTGATATGTTTTTTCTTTCTTTAATAATTGAGATATACTTGACATATAACATTATGTTTTTTGTCAACTATGAATTATGTAATATAAATCTTGGATCATTTCCCCAAAACAAATTTAGCACCACTCTGAAATAGTTTCAAATGTATAAAAGATCTAATTTGGTAACCCATCTTGGCATGCATTAGTTAGCATACCTATGCCACCTATGTAAAATTTCCCTTACCTTTACTGTAGGATAATGATCCCTTCCTAGTTACCTCTTTCCACACTCCTGCTATTTTCTCCAGCACGGCTCCCTTTCACCAGCTGCTGTAAAGTCTCTTTAAAAGTTGAAGACTTTGATCACTAGGTAAACATGGTGGCTTTAAATGAAGCTATTCTCTCTCATTGCCTCACAGATTTCCACAGCAATTCTTTCTAGTGGGATTTCAGCTGAGTTTCACCCAAAAAACACAGGTAGTTGTTGAACTATCTTCTTCTTGTGAATCTTTTGGCCAATCAGTCAAATAAGACAATTCATGTAGAATATGCATGTGCTCTGGATAACATGGTATAATGTTAATTTACCTTTTGTTCCACCTTGAAAGAATGTGAGCTATTTCTGCCTTAATTCTATTCCAAGAAAATAATTAAATGAACTCTCCTCTCTCTGAGCTCTCTATCTCTGGGTGTCCCTCTGGGTGCAAGCTCAAAAAACCACCTTCTACCCAGGAGCTATTTTAGATAGATGTGAAAAAACAGATCCAGCCAGAGGTGAGCAAGAGAACTTTGAAAGGAGGGAGGTTATAAAGATGGGTGGTTATAACACAAGGGAGAAAAGAGCTATGCTTCCCCAGGTCCCCAAGTCTGAGCCTGGCTTTTGTTGTTGTAGTTGTTTGTTTTTAAATCCTATTCAAGGTGAAAAAAATGGGGAAAACAGAAATTACCAATAATCAGAAATGAAAAGGAGGCATCACTAGAGATCCTTGAGATATTATAATGACTCATTTATTCCATAGATCTCTGTGACTTCATAAGCATAAGATTCACCTATATTTTTCTAAAAAAATTACAGGAATTCTTTACATATCCTATATACAAGTACTCTGTGGCTTCCTTTTATCTCTCTCAAAGGTGCTTTTTGAGGAATGAAATTCTTAATTTTAAGTAACTACAATTCATCAAACTTTAATTTCATAAGTAGTGCTTTTGGTACCGTTAAAAAAAAATCTTTGCATGCCCAAAGACATGAAGGTATCACCCTATGTTTTCTTCTAGAAATGTTACTAACTTGGTTTTCACATTTAGTCTGATGATCCATTTCAAATTAATTGTTGTATGTTTTGAGGTAGTGTCAAGTTTCATATCTTTCCACATTGAAAAGGACAATCTTTCCCACTGAATTGCAGTGGAAGATAGATAGATAGATAGATAGATAGATAGATAGATAGATAGATAGGCAGACAGAAAGATATGGAGATATGTATATCTGAAATGTTTGGAAGTGTTTCTGGACTTTCTATTCCATTACACTGCTCTATTTGTCTATTCTTATGCTGATACAAAACTAACTCAATTATTACACACATAGTAATGCTTGATAACTGAGAGTGTAATAAAACACCTTTGTTCTTCAAAAGAATCAATAGATCCATCGATCTTGTTCATGGTGAAAATCTATTTGACCTAATTCCAGTACCTTCAGTTGGTTAGTTAACTGATTATAGTATGACAATACAAGGTGGACTTGAAATTCTGTGGTCATGCGGACCAAGGCTTCAATACATGGCAGAGGAGTAGACATCACAACACCACCTTACAGCAGAAAGAGCAACAGTTACTATGAAGGTTGACCTTAGTCTGTGAATACCACAGGCTAAGCATCAGAGCTGCCTTGTTTTCTAGGTACCATGTAAGTTTCCTGGCTATTTATTCAACACCAGGCAGAGGTAGAAGTTCTCCCAGACCTGATTAAGTTTGAATGTCTTGCAATAATATTTAGCTGGAGCTCAGAATAAGATACAAAATTATTCTGATAAAGAACAGAGAAACATCACAGTATTTTTCACTGGTGTGTTATGAAGTGAAGTTATAACCACCAGACATTTAGAAATACTCACTTCTCTTGCTTCAACCAACTCTACAAAGGCAAGGACTACAGCTACTTCGTGTTGCCATCCCTAGATCCTACGGCATATGCTAATCAAATCAATAAATCCCATTATATAGAGCAGATTGGGACTCTTTGTATGATAGCTCTTGTTTACTGTGATATCGATGGTATTTTTTTCTATAGTATTTAGGATTTAAAGCTCTCATTCAATTAGCACCTTTAGCAGTTCCAAACCACGGAGCAGACCATGTAAATATGCAAATAACTGGCCTCCAATTGGTTACCTCTCTCCCCATCTTTTGCATAACTTAGAGCAAGTTTCAGCACTTCATAGCACCACTTGCTATATAAAGATATCTCACAAGCCACGATGACCAGAGGAGATTTTAATGTCCACTGGACGAGAAAATGGAGGGAGGATTACGTCAAACAGTACTGAGCATTTCCCTCTGAGAAAATCCTCCTCTTCCTTTCTTTCCTGGACTTCCCCTGCTCCACACCCCCCTCCCCAACCTCCCCTTTTTTATGCAAAGCTATTTGCATCAGCTCAAGCTCTTCCAATTTTGTTTCAAGTGTCCAAACATCTATCACCTTACACTGTGGTCAAGTATATGAAAAGCTATTACATTAAAGAGAATTTTAACTTAACTAGAAAAAGCAATCCAGCAAGGTGGAAACTTCCATAGAAGAGTATGTATATGCCTGCGTTGACGTGCTGGATCTGGGATATGGAGTGACTGTGAGTAAACAAACATATTTTCCCCTTGTCACAACATCCTTCTTGTCACATATGCAATTGAAACCCAGACTGTATATTTTTTCATACCGATCCTGTCAGCTTCTTTAGAGAAGTCTTTTCTTTCTATTGTCTTGTTTTCTCTGCTTAGCAGTTTGTACTTTTTACTGCCTCACATTCCCCTGCAGGAAGCAATTTAAAATTCTTTTTTTTCTTCTTTAACATTACAACTCACTTATGAATACAGCTTATAACAAAAACAATTTTTGAAGAGAAAGAGAATATCAGTCTCTCCACAAGTTATATTTCATTCCAAAAATGAATAATCAAGTTATGGTCCCAACCTTTGCTTTATCTACTATACTTGTCAAGGTTTTTAGTTGAAAGCAACAGAAACTAACTCTGGAGGATTGGAACAGAAGAGGAATTTCCTGAATTCTTAATTGTGTTAGCTTATAGAATTAGCTAGAGCCTTTAAAATACCATCTCAGAAAACCAGAAGAGACAATGAAAGGCTACACAGCTAGAATCAGAGTCTAAAGTCATGCCACATAACTGTCTAGGGAGGACACTATTGCATAACTGTCTAGGGAAGACACTACTGGTACCATTTCTCAGCATTAGATGCTTCAGTTTGTACGTCTCTGGCTCTGAAATATCCCAACTCACTGTGAATTGCCAATATCCAAAGGGGCCTTTGCTAGCCTTGTCTTCTTGCTTCTTTGGTTCTCAGATTGATGCTTAAGATTGGCTAAGCTGAGGTCATGTGCTCATGTCCTCACTTTCCTCATCGATAAATTAAGATAAGTTGTATATAACCCACAGAACTTTTTAAATTACTTGCAGGGGAGCCTGGGAGAATGCATATTTGTCCTTTCAGGAGTCTATGGTTTTCCTAAATTCTAAGACTCATTGGTTAGAAATCTCCAAACATAAGGAGGTTCAGCTCCACTTGAAGAAGCAAAACAAAGCAACAGGAAAGCACCAAATGTCCCATTACAGTAATACGATCATGTAGAAATTTCTAAATTAAATTTGATTCAATTACATCTAACTCAGCATTCTAGATTTGAACATATACCCAAAGGATGGCCTGTTTAAAAAGTTTAGAAACATGCCTCAACAATATATTGCCATATATAATAGTATTATATATGGCAATTTTACAATATGGTATATATTCATGTATAATATAATACTAACATAATAATTTATATACTTATATACATATATATAAAGTATATACAGTTGACCCACAAACAACACAAGTTTGAACTGCACAAGTCCACTTATACGCAGATTTATTTCAGTAATAAATCCTACAGTACTACACAATCCGAGGTTGGTTGAATCTTCAGATATGGAACCTCAGATCATGAGGGCTGACTGTAAGTTATACACAGATTTTCCACAGCACAGAGAGTGGGTGCCCCTAACCCTTTCATTGTTCAAAGGTAAACTGTACATACTTTTTTTTTTTTTTTTTAAAGAACAGGGCTATGTACTTTTAGCATTCCCAGGCTCACACTATGTTCACTTTAAACAAAGCCATTATGATTTTATAAGCTTTGGTCTTTTCCCTCTTTGCTGCCTCTGTGTATTAAGATAAATAGTCATAATCTTCTATTTGACCTCCTAATGAATGCGGCTACTTATTTAGTCTCCCTTGAAACTACTGAATTGTAGGATTTTAATATCTTTAAGATACAATAACCAGAATAGCATTTCCAGTAGGTAAGTCATTTGGCAATTGCATTTGGAGCATCGTATTTTGTAATCACTCTATCTGCTTTGAATGGATGACACCACTCTCTCTGCCGCTGCTTCCACCACCATCTGCTTCTCTCCTACTAAATGTGTCGTCAGTAATTGACACTTCGGGAATTTCAACCACCCTCGATTCTTCTTTGTTGCTTCCTTGCTTCACTGGCACTTCTGTCCTATATTATTTCAAGTGTCCCTTTCTAGTATCAGATAATCCCTTGTTCCATTTCTATTTCCTGGGGTCTCTCATGCCAATGTCATAGTTTGGATCACTCCCACCATCATTTTTGCCAAACATCATACTAACAGATTTTGTCAGAGAAAGCCATAAAAACGAATTCAGTTACCCAATTTTACTGGACAGATCCTATTTTTACTGGGCATATTCTTCTCTTACTGACTCACAGCCAATTGTTTTATATAAAAATGTTTATAAAACTTAATTTATATGTAAGAATCTTTTAGCGCTTTTGTTGTTTCCTTTACACTGGAATCTCCCAAAGTGAAACCACATTCTCACTCACTGGTTCTCACTTCTGACTCTTCAGAGGAGAATGAATTCATTATGGATGTCCGCAGGTCCTAAAAAGGACACCATCTTTAAGTCAAAGGCATCTGGAGTGAATATCTCCTCTAGCTTGTTATTTCTGTGACCACAGGCAAATCTGTTCTCTTTTCTATGTCCAACTTTCTCTATCAGTAAATTAAAATAATTACATCTAACTCATACCACTATCATAATTGCTTCTCAGGGAATCTCTCTGGCTTTAATTCATTCCTTTATACTTTAAATGTGGGTGAACATTGATACTTTCCTATTTCCCCTTATATTTTCTTTTAGAGTTCTGTCTTCAAGTCTCTTTAATTGGCTTCTCAAATGTGATTTCATAGATGACTCCTGATCCCAAATGTTATCCCGTGACTCATTCCTGGTCTTCTGTTCTCTATTTAATGGAGCCGTACCCTGCTCTGTCTACACCCCCCAGGATGGCACAAGATATGAATTTTTATCTAAACAGTTAATCAGGCAGGCCTTACAAATCATCATTTCAATATTTTCTTGGAAAATATAAGTCCTGATCTGCCTGTGAGGTTAGAAAAAAAGCTGAATTGCTTTGATACAAAAACCTGAGATTACACTTTTCTAGTACTTTTTTTTTGTTTTTCTCCTGAGAGACTAGGGTTGAAAAAGAGAAGAAATGGAATGGAAATGAGGATAAGTGGGAGGAGAGAAAGGAGAGTTTACAAGTCAGAACAAAAGGATTATTTTAAACATGCGTTTTAAAATTATTATTTAATTTTAAGTTGCTTACATAGTAATAGACACTTGTACTTCTCCCTAAGCCTGCATTTGTCTTGTTTGTGTGGGATTTTGTGAAAGTTCAGGAAAAGAGCTGGTTTCTATTTCCAGCTCAACATTTGAGGAACAATGGCAGCCTGTGGGCAAAAGTTCTGGGGCTGAACTGATTTACCAAAATGAGGAGTTTGTGGCAGAGCTGAATGTAAGAGTAAAACCCCTGGGAAATTCATTTAAAAAATCTGGGGGATTTCAGTAACCTTGCAACAAAGAGTGGGGTAGGAATTTGAGCCATTATTATTAAGGTCTTAAGGATCACGTCAAGGTGATTCCTACATATACTCCCAACTACTTACTGCACATTTATAAGCATATACCTTACTCTTAGCTCAAATACAGTATTTCTAAAAGTAAAATCATATTTCCTAAATAATGTCCAAAATCGAATGTCTATTACTCTTACAGGTACCAAAATAATGGCATCAACTTCCCCCCCTTTTCATGCTGTTTGTTACTAAGCTTCATTTATTATGAAGTCTGTTCGACAGTAGGTACCATCAGAAAATCTACTGTCTGTAGTTTGGCAATATTTCTCATCAAAATAACTGCCTAAGTAATGTTTCCTTGCTTGTTTGCTTACTTTTTAAAAAAGTAGCAATAGGAATCTTGACATTGTACACACTGGGAAAAACTACATGCACTGGAAAAGAAGAAATAATTTTTTCTTTCTGTATCTTGAAAAGCATACAAAGCTATCACTTTTCTTGTTAGGATTTCTTGGAAGTTTCTGGGGGATCCAGAACACTGTTAATAGAACTTATTCAAAAATTCCAGGTAAGGGAAGACTCAAAAGAAGTGTTCTAACTTGTGGAAGGGGCAGGAATTTAATAGAGGGTTAGCAAGAGGGGTCAGCTGAGGTTCAGATAGTTTCCAAAAAAGCTGGTCAAAAATGGTGTGTGGAAAAAGGCACAAATTGTTTTTGTGGTTAGTAGCCATTTCATGGGCAGTCTGGGTTGATCAAGATGGGTAGGGAAAAAGTTAATGGTTAAGGTCCTACAGAAGGGGATGAAATGGGGCACCTGAGGGACAAAGACTGGGGACACCCACTGTGGAAAGTGCTCACCCCCCTGGGTCTCTCACCCTTCCCAAGCAGCACAATAAAATACAGCAGCAACACACACATTGAGAGTTTTTCTAACAACTGATGCAGCAGTATATTTTAAAATTCTCCCTGCAGGCTTTCAGAGGTTTTTGTTCATTGATTCGTGCACATTTATGTTTTCCTGTCCATAGAATCATTGCTTCTCAATGCCATTCAAACATAAAATCCACGCAAAAACTTGTAAGAAAAATATGCCCAGGTAAATGATGGGACTTAATTTCAAAGTGAAACCTAATATTTATTTTATTTGGAAGAGGGTGATGTTAGCCTCACTCAGGTTATCTTTGAGCAGAAGAATTCTGAGCTGCTGAATTTCTGTTTTCTAGAAACTATTTACTAGCTTTAAGTTTTACAGATTATGGTATGCAAGTTATCAGGATTTTGAGATTCTGTGTTGGGGAGAAAAAGAAGCAGATAGCCTAGAAATGTTTTCCATCTATTGCGAGTAGAAGTGATGGGGTAGCTGGCTTAGGAAAGGAAATTCTGAAAATGACCACATATAGGCAAACAGGAAGTTTAGGAATTTTATCTGCATAACTATGATGTGCCCACTTGCTTTCATCCTTTCATAAAACCTTAGTAAATTCTATACTATTTACCACAATTGAACTTGTATGCGGGTTGGCATGGGGAGTTGAGAGACAGAATGACTTAAATTAGAACAGCACAGCCGAGGGGACCAAATCCAATTCAATCACAGATATAAAATTTGGGGAAAACTTGTCAGATTAAACACTGTGATGCTGAGTGAAAAAAATGATGTTGTTAGTGACTTATTGACTATTAATAATGTCAGGAACTTAGTATCTTTAAAATAATGAAGAAACATGTTTTTTTTTTTTTTAATTTTGCCATACACCTGTGATAATGACGGCATGGTTTATACAACAGAACTTTATCAGAGATTAGGCAGCTACGGAACTATCACTCAAAAGAGAGTAGCAATTATCAACAAAATGTTCCAGCTCCAATGCCTTTATGTTTGTACATCAGGAGACTATGTGACTGTAGGACTAGATTTTTCCTTTTTTTTTTTTTTAGGACTACATTTTAAGAGAAATAGTTTAGAGAGTTTATTCCTCTCAAAACATTCTGACCCTTGAAATACAGTAGTAATAAGTAAAAGTTACACTTGGTCAAAGACTATAAGGGTATGTAATCTTTTTTCATAAAGAAAAATAATAGTAAATTAAAAAATCTCAAAAGCATCAACACTTTAACCATTTTAATTGCCTTGGTTTTACTTTCAATGCTGTAGATATGGTAAGCATAAATATTTGGAAAACTGAATAAAGTAGAAAATAAACACTGTTGTGTTTGCTAGAAAGTATGATTACCCTTTAGTTATTTAACAAAAAGTAAATTTGTTTTTACATATTTTCTTTCAGTTTCAAAAAATATATATTAATTTGAATAATTCAAATTATTCAGAATTCAGGCATATAATGAACTACATTGACAAGGAAGTAATACATATCCACATTATCCACAAGGAAGTGTACATATCCACATTATATTTGCTTATATCCTAATTTCTCAATAAATATTTAATAAGTGAATGAAATACTAGCTGGATAATCAAAGCAACTTAATTTGTACAAAAAGTAAACTTAGCAAGTTGTTGGAATATTAGCTCATTTCCTCTTGTTGACAACCGTTATGGCCCGACAGCATAACCAGTGCTTCTCAAAGTGAGGTCCCTGAACCAGCAACATTAACACCACCTAAACATTTGTAAGGAATCTGTGTGTTAACACAGCCTTCCACTGATTCTGATGTGGACTAAAGTTTCAAAACCACTGGTCTAGGCTGCAGTGATGGTCCCCTGCTTCCATGTTTACTACCTCATAGGACAGAACACCATCCAACAGGACACCTTGACCAATCAAATTCTCTCCCTCTAGAATTTAACCTAAGAAACCTAAACACTGGAAATTTCGTAACAGGTGATAGTTTTTGAAGTTGGAAAGTCAGATACACTTACGTATAACTTGAACTGACATTTTGGGGCCTTGTGAACAACACCAGGTGTTGGTTTATTGACAAAAGTAGGAAAATAGAGCAGACGTATAAAGAGAGGAGAAAAGAGACACAGAGATGACTAAGTAGCCACCCTTGTTCCTATATTTTTCTTATTCTTGGTTCTGGTCCCATGTCATTTCTGGCTGCATTTTTTGTTCGTGGGTTTGGTGTGCTGTCTCTGTATAAATGATCTATCCCACTCTCCCCTTTATTTCCATGAGCTTAGATCCCTTTCTCTTTCCTGCAACAAAATCATTCTAATACAAATGTGTGCATAATAGTAGTTGGTTAGTTGTTTAAATAAAGGAAAACAAGAGTGATCAACTGCTGAATATGGCTAAATGGATTTGCAACTGGTTGGTGGATGCAGTTATTTAAATGAACCTTTTCAAACACAAGTAAAATGCTAAAAGCAAACAAAGTGAAGATATATACTTCGGAGCACTGTGGATAAGCGTTTCTAATTAGCTATTAAACTATCCTACGGACACACATTTCTAGAATACACTCTGGTTGTTCTAGTTTAAATGAATCCCGTGATGCCTTGGATATTTCTCGATGTAGCAGGGGAAAAAAACCCTCAAAGCTTTAGCTTGCTGCTTATTTCTTATTTGATTTTAGACATTTTATTTACCCCTTCAGAAGTTTCAGGTTTTTCTCCACTTCATACTGAAGAAAATATCTATTGCAACACTGTGGTAAGGCACGGGTTTTATATGTAAAAGAAATGATCTTATCTTAAGATATCTCTTACCTTAGAGGTTTTCTTATAATATTTCTATCTAAAATTTTCTTTAATTGGCATTTTATTGATACTAAGACACAGGCAGCAACTTTAGTGATTTCTGTGTTTGAATCATTATTATTCTAAAACGTATTATTCTTTGGTATATTTAGTATTCATTATTTTTCTTTAGTATCTTGACTAGAAATGTTTTTTTCATAGAAAGCCAAAATATTACATGCATTTTTTTCACATATCAATAACTACAGATAAATATATTTTTTAAATTTTTTTCTAATTTTTAGGAATTCCATGGACTAGACCTTACATAGATTTCAGGGCTATGATCATGAAATAAAACGCTCGAACTGCATTACATTTTATCGTGCATTCAACCAGTGTGTTTAGTTATAATAGAACTGACTGTAGAACACTTTTAATGAAATGGGAACTTACCTATTCAATTATCAGAACTTAGAATGCAATGCTGATCTGCTGAAGGTGCAAGAAGAAAAAGGTCAGAAAGACCTATGACCCTAACAAGCTTCCAGAAGGGTTTGCCCCAACACACTTGAAGCATGAGTGAATTCCTTCCTTATTGGCTATTTCAAAACACCTCTGCTGCTGAATGATGTTCAATAAAATGAACTAATTTTTCTCTTTTCATCCCTGACTGACACTGTTAGTAATGACCTCTTCTTCTGCAACAAGATTTATACACAGCCTAAATTAGAGAAGAAAAGAGAAAATACAAATTCCTCTGAAGTGGGTTCATCCTTCTTATTTTCACTTTTATTCCTCTACCCAAGCTTCACTCTGTCAAATCCAGGATCTTGCCCTCACAGTGGACCACCCCAAGGAAAACATCTGGAACCTTGCTCTTACACTTTCCGGCTACATCGTGCCACCTGTCCCCTAGCTGGTACCCACAGTCAGTCACATAGGCGCCTTGTTGCCACTTCCCATCATACCACCTCTAAATGAAGTCAGCACAGTAAGCTAGGATTACTCACTGCCCAGGTTTGCATTCATGACAACTGTTTTAAGTCATTCTTTACAAATGTCCCAGATGCCTTTTTTCTTAACTCCTTGCATGTTCTTTCTACCTGTCTGCTGCTGCCAACATCTTCTTATGCTAATCAGGATCCCAGGTCACACATATGTTACCAAGGAAAGCCACAGAAATGTATGTCTTGGTTCACTATTTGCCTAATGTCAAATCAGCCTCTCTACTGCTTATCATTATTAATAATTCATATTACAGAATACTAATCTATATTCCTAAACTTCACTATGAAAAACTTAAACTTGGCCTATTTATTAGTTTCCTATACTTATGGCTATAGTCAAAGTAGGCTACAAGCCAAATAATTGAAGCTTAAGTTTCTGATCACCTCTTTCCCTCTTCACAAATACTTTCTGGATCCTTATTTTTAAGACTTCATTCATCTTGCATGCACCCTATTTTTCTAATTATTTTCTTAAGTTACTACTATATCAAATTCAACTCCAGACAAAGTGTACAATATATTATTTGCTTAAATTTGGCAGGTACTTCCCTGGTTTCTCTCCTTTTGTCCTAAAATGCCTGCCTTGACTATCTATTGCTAACTAATAAAGCATTACTCATCTGAACCTATCTGAAAGGACATCTCTTTTGGAAATCATAAGGCCAAATCTAAATGACTTCTCCTCTTGTTTCGTTCCTTCCTGCTATTATTTTCATTCTTTATCATTTTTACTTTGTGTAGGACCTGTATATAAGGGACAGTGGTGAAAGGAAAGCAATGTTTATTAAGAACTTATGTGTCAAGGAATATTCTAAACATTTTTCATTAAAATGCACTATCATATTCTCTCTTATCCTCCTATCATATAACATTAGATGTATTATCTTTACAACAAAAGGAACCAGGCTCCTTGGAGAAATGCCTAATTCTATGGCTGGGCAGGGTTAACACTAGAGTAGCCTAGAACATCGTGTAATCCCAGAAAGTAAGAAAGTGACGCCACCTCCCCCCACCCCTGCCAGAAAAAAAGGATGGGAGCATATCAAAAAGACACCAAGCACACAGGATCCAATTAAAAAGAGCCCCGAGTGGCCAAAGTTGGAACAATGTGAATAAATAATTAAATCAATAGTGTTAGCACTGGATTATAACCCAAAGAAGAAAATAAATATCCATGAACCTATACTAATAGAATGATTGAATTAATTATGGAGTAAAAGGACAAATCTTCCTTAATGAAGAATTCCAAATAATAAATGTAGAAAGAATGGAAGAAATTGAAGATTACCAATAGTATGCTATAATAATAATTGCTGTAGGCAAGATCCACTGATGAATGATAAAATTAATGAGCAGAACTTTAAGGAGAAACAAGATATTTACATAGCCTCAAAGCTCCTCCTCCAAGTATTTATTAATTATTCCCATAATTTTCCACAAATTCTTTGATACTCCTCCCTTGTGAAGGTGGAGCATAATTCCATTAAGTGCAGTGTAAGGCGGACTTCATGATTTCCTGCTCACAAATACAGTATGGAAAAGGAAACAGTAAGTTTACAGAGGAGAAACCTGGCAGACACCACCAGAACCCAGTGATCAAGGTCACCTCACCAACAACAATTCACCTTGATATTATATAACTCCAGGTATGATGCAAAAAATCCACAACCCCAGTCTAATCATGAGCAACATCCTGCAGATCCAAATTGAAGGATGTTATACAAAAGTACTCTTCAGAAACCATGAAATACAATGAAAGACAGGACCGTCACAAACTGGAGAAGTTTAAGATGCGATATTTCAATGAAATGTGGATCCTAGAAAATCAATAACAGAAAGATATGTGTAGAAAACTGGTGAAATCCAAATAAAGTCTATTGTTTAGTTAACAGTAGTATACCTTTGTAAATTTCTCAATTTTGATAAATATTCCATGGTTATACCCAATGCTAACATCAGGGGAAGCTGGATGAAGGGTATTTAAGAACTCTTCATACTATCTTTGCAACTCTTCTGTGAATCTAAAAGCACTTCAAAATAAAAATGTTAAAAAATCTTCCACTCTATCTTACAAAGAGGAATCCATTTCTGAAAACCTACTTCCATGTGCGTAGCTATTAGGGAGCACATCAGACTAAAGGGTTTCTTTCTAAAATGATCCACCTTCCTTGGAATGCCAGGATTTTTTTTCTTGTTACACTTGAATTCTGTCTTGTGACAAAGCACTGCCGTGAAGAGGTGAGTAGACACTATTAACTGTTAAAAATATTTCAATGATTTGTTTTAAGTTTGTAGATTATACACAAAATATTCAGTCTCTTCCCAAATCTTTGAGGGAAAAGTGTAGTTTTCGTTCCCTGAATTAGTCACTTTGGCTGCACAGTTTGATAATGCTCAGCAGATAACTGCTTATCTTCTCATATTTCTTTTCAATTTAGACACAGAATTTCAGATACACTGCTTAGGTTCTGTTGATAACGTGATCCTTTCAGATACTATTAGATTCTGTCCCCTCTATCACTAATAGAGTACTACTTGGAATTATAGATTTTTCTGTAAAATAACGCCAGCTACTTCACAAGACTAACAAAGTAAAAATCATAGGACTCTTTATCTCAATACAATGAAGTATGCATTTATGCATTTGTGATACCTGATTTTTATCCTGAAAGATTTCTAGAAGAGTTTGTTAATAGATGACACGTGTGACCCTCTCCTCTGTGACAAAAGCCACTAGAGGTTTTAGAGCTTGATTGCTTAATTTTAAGAGCTAAATAAATTTATGTATTTATTTTTTTATTATTTTATTTTATTTTTGTTCAGTCATTTTCTTTTTTGATTGAAGTACAGTTGATTTTTAATTATTACTTTAAAAAGATAGAATGTGTATGCAATCTTTCAATGTCTCTAGAAGAAATGGCATATATATGAAGAAAGTAAAATATTATACTTACACATATTGATATATGTAGAAAGTGGAATATTATATTTCAGATTCGTTAGGGTTTTCATTTTTTTAAAGATTCTGGTAAAGCTATTTCTTAAATTCTAATTTTTATGATCAGCACCGTCAATATTAGCTATTGTATCTGATCCTCTCAGATGACTGTATCTAATATATCCACGTCTCTATTAAAGGTAAATATTAAACATATACAGCAAAAACTCAGTTTGGCTATTGGAATTCTCGTTCAATTACTTTAGCAATTCTTAGAACATGCACTGGAATATCAAATAAAATAGGAATAAACAAGATCCCTAAGGTGTTCACACGGGGTGACAAGTGGAAGACAGATGACCCAAGGACAAGGCTAACATGCAAAGACAACCCCAGCTCCCTGTGTAAGTGGTCATGATAGTGGGTCTGGGGGAGAAGTTACCTGTGCCTGGTGAATGCCTTCCTAGTACAGGTGACTTAAGGACCGTCTCTTTTTTTTTTTTTTTTTTAATATTTATTTATTTATTTACTTTTGGCTGTGTTGGGTCTTCGTTTCTGTGCGAGGGCTTTCTCTAGTTGCGGCAAGCGGGGGCCACTCTTCATCGCGGTGCGCGGGCCTCTCACTATCACGGGCTCTCTTATTGTGGAGCACACGCTCCAGACGCGCAGGCTCAGTAGTTGTGGCTCACGGGCCTAGTTGCTCCGCGGCATGTGGGATCCTCCCAGACCAGGGCTCGAACCCATGTCCCCTGCATTGGCAGGCAGATTCCCAACCGCTGCGCCACCAGGGAAGCCCCCAGGACCGTCTCTTAAAGAGGAATTAAATTCATCAGATTGGGGAAAAAGTAGTGTGGCTAGAAAAGACATTCCAAGCAGAGACGCTCATGAATGCATTGTCATAGACGCATGGGACAGAATGGGAGAATGAGGCAAAGTTAAGCACATATCTGGGTCTGTACTTCAATATATGTATCCTAGAGAGGAAGGCAAGAGATGAGCCCAGAAAGATGGGGTGGGACAAAGTTGTGAGAACACAGTATTACACATTTTTAGAGTATTGTGGTGATTAAAAGAAAGGACCTTGCGACTTCCCTGGTGGTGCAGTGGTTAAGAGTCCGCCTGCCAATGCAGGGGACACTGGTTCGAGCCCTGGTCTGGGAAGATCCCACATGCCCCGGAGCAAGTAAGCCCGTGCGCCACAACTACTGAGCCTGCGCTCTAGAGCCCGCGTGCCACAACTACTGAAGCCCGTGCACCTAGAGCCCGTGCTCCGCAACAAGAGAAGCCACCGCAACGAGAAGCCCGCGCACCGCAATGAAGAGTAGCCCCTGCTCGCCGCAACTAGAGAAAGCCTGTGTGCAGCAACGAAGACCCAATGCAGCCAAATAAATAAATATTTTTTTTTTCAAAAAAGGACCTTATTAACTATTTGAATTTGGTAAAGTTATTTTTCTCATATTTGTTGTGAGGAATAAGAACTGCATATAAAGCTTCTAGTAGACAGTGCAGCATCTTATAGGCCAACAGGAAATGGCAAGAGTAGTTGTTCTTGCTATTAGTGCTGTTGCTGTCATTATCTTCATGACCATGTAGCAGTAAGACACTATGGGCAAATTTTAAGTAAGAAATTAACATGATCATATCTGTGGTTTAAATAGGCATGTTTTTATCCCATTGACTCTGTTACTGGCTACTAAATGTTTTATTTTTCTTTCTTTTTAAAAAGCTAGGGCCATGGAAAGCACAAAATTTAATCAGCCTAATTCTGCATTTGGAAAAGGGAGAAGATTGGGGGAAAGTGTTCTCTCTTCTGGTCTTGAACAGGATCTTCTCTACAATCTTGCTTTCGGACTCCTCCTTATTGCTCTGTGCCTGACATACACTAAGCTTTCAGGTCCCATCATCTCTGCTGTCTCCGTTTTCTCTGCATTTTTTTCTACCCTCTCTAGTCCTACAACAGCTATTTTCCCAAAACAAAATAGGGAGTGATTCCAAACAGGCAGTCAAGCTAAAAGTCTGTTGTTTAGAGTTTGGGCAAAGGACAAGGGTCTGAAGTTGGGCTTCAGGCAGTGAGGACAGAAAAGCTATGGGAAAATGAGATACATTTTAAAAGTAAAATCTAAATGAATGAATTAATAAAATTATTTTCTTCCCTTGGGGTGAAAATGTGGTCATATATGGAGGCAGTTTCTATGGGGTTATAGAAAATAAAGAGAGACCTTTTAGTGGGGCTGGGTCTATCTGCCCAATAAAAATCCTCATTGGAAAGTTCGTGAACTGCCACAGTTGGACTGAGATTCAGTGTTGGTGATTTGGATTTGGTGTGCATGACAGACTGGATTACTGTTCCCAACTATTTGCTCAGCCCCTGCAATAGGATTATATGGAATCAGCTACACTCATGTGAGAATTCCTGTTCGTTCAGCAGGATGAGTCTGGTCCTCCCTGACCTTTGCTTGGTCATTGACATGCTTTGGCCAATGGACATGAGCAGCCATGGCATTTTCTATGATTAAGGGGAAGCTCTGAATGTGATTGTCTGCTGTGCCTCAGCCCCTCGCTCTCTCTCTCCTGTTCTGTCCTCCACCCTGAGAACTGCATGACCCAGCTGGTGGCTGTGTTTTCACTCTGGGGTCTGGAATTGGATGCCAAGTGAAACTGAGCCCTGCAGAGCCCAACTGGACCCAGCCAATCTGAACCCACCCTGCTGTCGTCACGTGAGCAAGAAACAAACGTTCTCTTCAGCAGCCTCTGAGATTTGGGGGTTGGATGTTATTACAAGAAAAGAGCTGACTGACACAGAATGCCTGCGCCCCACTTATATTATCCCATAAAATCAACTCTGAATTTTCTAATGAATACCAGGGTATTTACTTTATCCACAAATTAAAATCCGTATGAAAATACATGATGCCTAGTCTAAAGCTATGAGTCACACACTGGAGTTTGAAAAAACCTTTGGAAATCACAATGGAGTATTAATTTAGATTAGTGTGGTCTCTACATCCTAAATTTCCTAGTTACTTCATCCTCTGATTTGTACTCCCTTATCATGCCATTTTTCACTCAAAATAATAAAGTTAATTAAAATGAACACCTATTATATGTTGAGAGTTCCTTGAAAGTAAAAATTAAGTAACTTTTTGCTCTATGCAGCAGGAATATCAATGTTCAAAATGAAGTTCTTAATTATTTTATACTTCTTAATTCTTAATTATTTTGTTACAAAATGATATGAGGAAAAGAGGTAAGTTTTAAATTTCAGGTGACTAAAGACTGGGAGAAAATACTTGCAAATGATGGGACAAACAAGGGCTTAATTTCCAAAATATACGAACAGCTCATACAACTCAGTAACAGGAAAATAAACACCCCATTCAAAAAAATGGGAAGGAGACCTAAATAGACATTTCTCCAAAGAAGACATACAGATGGCCAAAAGGCACATGAAAAGATGCTCAACATCGCTCATCATTAGAGAAATGCAAATCAAAACTACAATGAGGTATCACCTCATACCGGTCAGAATGGCCATCACCAAAAAGTCTACAAATCACAAAGGCTGGAGAGGGTGTGGAGAAAAGGGAACCCTCCTACACTGTTGGTGGGAATGTAAATTGGTGCAGCCAATATGGAGAAAAGAATAGAGTTTCCTTAAAAAACTAAAAATAGAGCTGCCATATGATCCAGCAATCCCACTCCTGGGCATATATCAGGAGGAAACTCTAATTCTAAGATACATGCACCCCAATGTTCACAGCAGCACTATTTACAATGACCAAGACATGGAAGCAACCTATGTGTCCACTGACAGATGAATGGATAAAGAAGGTGTGGGTATATATATACAATGGAATACTACCCAGCCATAAAAAAGAATGAAATAATGCCATTTGTAGCAACAGGGATGCAACTAGAGATTATCATACTAAGTGAAGTAAGTCAGAAAGAGAAAGACAAATATCATATGAATCACTTACAGGTGGAATCTAAAATATAACACAAATGAACTTATTTACGAAATGGAAACAGACTCACAGACATAGAAAACAAACTCATGGTTACCAAAGAGGAAGGAGGAGGGAGGGATAAATTAGGAGTTTGGGATTTGCAGATACACACTACTGTATATAAAACAGATAAACAACAAGAGCTCACTGTATAGCACAGGGAACTATATTCAATATGCTGTAATAAGCCATAATGGAAAAAAATATGAAAAGAATATATATATAATATATATATATATATATAAAACTGAATCACTTTGCTGTATACCAGAAACTAACACAACACTGCAAATCAGCTACACTGCAATAAAAAATTTTTTTTTAATTTCAGGTGACACCATGGCTGGTTCTGATTTATAATTGTGTATAAGTTTATATTTGTGCATATGCAGGAAAAAAAACCTTAAAACTCCATTGTAATTAATAAATATTTTTTAAAGTTATCTACTTTTTTCCTATAGAAAAGGTAAACATTTTCAATGTTATGCCATATAATGGAAAGATAAGATAGAGCAAAAAAATACAAGCACATAAATAAAAACAGGGTGGAATTAATAAATTTGGAATCTGTCATTCAAAGTAAAGTTATAATTTATGTAAAACTAAGGTAACAAAACTTACTTATAGTCACAAAAATGAACATTCTACAGGCTAAAGTTTTAATGAGGAAGGGTAATTTGATTATATCTTTATGGTTGAAATACTTTTTAAAAGTTATATGTACTTGTCTAATGTAAGATTACATTTTGTATCACTGTGATGGTTCTATAGTCCATGTAATCAAACCAGAGAGTCATGAAAACTGGATATAATATTCTGGTTTATATTGCCCTCATTTCATATTTGTGTATAAGAAAGACTGATAACCAAGACTGTCAAGTGGAAAAGACTGTCACTAATACAAACAATAAACTAAATGACCCTTACTGTATATAAGAGAATAACATGTTTTTTTTGCCACCTTGAGTTACCTAAACTACAATCTTGTTATGTTATTGAAGGACAGTATGTAAGGTAATCTAATATCTTGTTACATACTTGCTAGGCATGCATATTAACATCCCATATAAATGGTATCCTCCTGAATCCAGAATGAATACAATGTCTCCTAATTTTATAAATTTGAGGTCATCAAATATGATTAATATCAGTCTATGACCAGCATAGCTACCTACACGTATCCACATCTGGTCTTACCTTCCATGTAGAGCAGCCATGATGGAAACCTGCCTAGTAAATTACCTGTCTGCGCAAAGGCAATGAGCCCATTGATGCAGTAACTAGAAGCCATGGTGATGGGGTAGGTCGAAGGCTTGCAGAGACTACCAATAAGTCGGCAGTAGTAGGAGAGTTAAAGCCAAGTGTTAGGTGAGGCACTGGGACAGGCTGAAGAGAGGGGTTTGTCATAAACAAATCTGCCTTGCCCTCTATCCATGAGAACTTTGGTTTGTAATTAGCAAATACTGTCCTTGCTAAAGGTCAGGTCTATGGCATAAAACCCAGGGGTGAATAGCAAACTCACAATTATTGGGGGATGCTTAGGCTGAACCAGATGAAACTGTTGCTTTTGTATCCGCAAGATGCTTGAATATTAGTAATCTGATAGAGTTAAACCTCCTGGGCAGTATTAGAAGCTTTACATATGTTGACTCATAATTCTCACAACACACCTCAGACAAGGTATTATCATCATCTCTTTTTTAATAGCTGCTGAAATTTATTATCAAGATGTTAAGTAACTCTGACAACACTATTTTAGGTTCACTTGGGTGTAGTTTGTTTCTGGTACCTAACAGGTTCCATTTACACAGCTGGTGTTCTAGAATGACTACAGTATTTTATATCTACAAATGAATAAGATGTCTTGGAGTTTGAAAATGAAATTTAAATCTTTCCAAATAATGAAGAGAAGCTTTCCACTGAAGAGCACCTTCATATGCAGGCCTTTGACTCAAGGAGTATTTAAAATTAAAATTTCTTAGTTTTTCCTTTTCTTTTGCCAAGAAATATCTATCATCCTTTTTAATAAAAATGAGTACAATCTAAATCTTTCTTGACATTTCTAATCTAATGAAGGGGCAAGGAAATAAAATGCTATGTTTCTTGTCATCTTTTCCCAAAAGGCTTTGAAATAAACTTGTTCAGTGATGACAGCATAATAATGAAAAGTGTATAATGAAAACAGCACTCTGACGGGTTTTCAAATACCTATGTGGAAATAAGAAAAGTAACTCATTGCATGGCAGGACTGAACAGACCAAGCCCAAAGTTAGAAATAGAGAAAATAACACTGAGGCCAAACATAACGAGTGAGATTCCTATTAAAAGGGACATGTGGGTAATTAACAGAGACGTGTGACCATGTGTTCAAAGCCAAGGCACAGGCTGCCAGGCAAGAGACTCATGTGAGATTAGATGCCCCGTGCATATATCATACATTTACTCTAGCAGATATAGGATAAACAAAAAAAAAGGAACAGCTATGTGCTCTGAGATTCATATGAAAGGAAGAGGAATAAAATTTCCCCATTTCAGTTAGGGGATATGTCGATAAATGATAATTTGGAGATTTTTTTTGAGCAGTGGAATTAGATAAAATATTTTCCAGACTAGAAAACATAAAGATCTCCAGAATATTCTACAGCAATGATAATAAGTATTCCTAATCATTGTACTAACTGAATTTACTGAGCACTTACTATCAACAAGGAATGACACCCTACTTATTCCTTTATCATTTCATTTAGGACTCATTCCAAATGGATGAGATCGGTATAAATAATCCTATTTAATAGGAAGAAGCCTCAGATTTTACCAAAAATGAAATAGCCATTGTTACAAAGTTCAAATTGGAACCTTTAATTCAAATGTTCAACACTGTGTAATAAATTCATTGTTATAGAAAATTATTTTGAACCTGTACTTTACATTTAGGATTTCTTCAATCATTTGAGTATATGCTCTGTTATTGAACTAAGGATAATAATGGTCAACTTTATTGAATGACCGACCACAGAGAACGCTGAGCTAAGCATTTCACATGCGTTATCACATTTAATCCTCACAACAATCCCATAAGACACATATTAATATTTTCCCCATTCTATAGCTCAAGAAACTGACATTTGAAGAGGTTAAGTAATTTTTGCAAAGTCATATGTTTTTTAAACGATGGAGTGAAATTTCAAACATATTTATTTTAACTTCAGTATGAGCAAACTTAGCTATATTGAAGTACATCAGGCTTCTAGAAGGGCTTGCCTTCTTATTTGAGTATTTTCATTTATGAATTTTTAGTTTCAAATTTTAAAGAGGTCATTGAATTCTTCTTAAAGTTATGGACTGACTTTAGATTCTGATTACTTGAAAAGATGTCAAGTCTTATTACACAAGGAAAATATAATGGGTTGTGATTATATACCTTATATCAACAATATTTCACAATTTCCTCTAAAATTTAGAAATAGCTTTGTGGAAGGCTTTCTTTCTAAAAATGTCAAGTTAACATCTGAGGCTATCTCCTGAATTGTCTTTTTAAGTTAGTTTAGTGAAAAGTACAGCCAGTTTTCAAGATAATTTGGTGTCTGGAGGAAAGAAAATTTTACTATTGAGCAAACAGTCCTGCTTGTGTGTGTGTATTTTCCTGAGCACAATAATTATTGTTGTCTGGATAAATAGAGCTTATTTTTATGTGACAGCCTAAGTAGAATAATTAAATCCATATCAACATAAATTATTATTTCCACATGAGAACAGGTGTATTCTTTTGTTTTAAAGAAACTTCTGTTTCTTTAAACACACCTCATTTTGGTGAACTGCAGATACAGCAATAAGATTTTGAAGTCTATGCATATATTTAAATGCCTTACCTCCCAACATTCTTTTCATATTCAAGCCACATGTGAATAGCAAACGTAAGTTTTTTAAAACCCTCAATTTTATGGACATACCACTTTATATGGTATTAAATGCCTTTGGTTCAAATGCTGGAATTTCAGTTTTCCCATCCTTAATTCAAGAAAAAATATCTGCTTTGTCTATATCCTATGGCTATTGTGAGATAATGAGATAATATACATTTTTAATGTATATAAATAGACGGCATTATTAATAAATTATTAATTGATGAATATGATTATGAGTAACATTCTCATTAGAGGAAGAGTTCTTCCCTGAAAAATAACTCATTAGGGCTTTATTTCAAGGTAATGAACTTTTCTGTACTCTACCAGCTTTTACTTATTCATTTATGACTTAGAGTCCACTTTGTTCCTTCCAAGGCTTACAGTGTTAACTGCATATAAAACAGAAGAGGAAATAAAATGTAGACAAAACTATACCTTAAGGAACAGATAGATGCACTCTTATCTGGATATCCTAGATAAATAAATTTCTGTAACTGAACAAAAATTTAGGCCAGAGGGGAACTATAGAACCCCAAAGTTAATACAGTCTCCATGTTTAAAAGAACAAAAAACTACCAAGAGGTGCTCAATAAACATTTATTAAAAATGGCTACATGACTGAGTTAACCTGGAGAGCTTCTGTTACATCTCAAGCCTCCTGACCTTAAATGGTAGGTGTGACATATCTTGTCGATCTTTACACAAAGGCCATTGGGTGACATAACTGTTACTCCGCAGACCAGATAATGGTCTTTCTGATGGACATTTTATACTGCCCCTTTAGAAATCTAATTAAATTAAATTAAATTAGAACCCACTGAAGGCACTTCTATGAGGATTTACAGGATATTCTAGTTTTGAAAAATGGATTTCCGTTTATCCCATTTAGAGAACTTAGATGAAAGATTAATTAATGTTTTCCTGAGACATGTTGCATCTCATTTGGGCAAATGTTTGAAAACAGCCTGGTTTACTTTACGATTTGGTGATTTTTCAGGCCTTGCTTAATGATATCTATAAGGTTGACTCATGAACCGCCATCAATTTTGACTATAAGACACAAGCGTCCGACCTACCAGTGCTGATTTGAAAATTGGAAATCTGACCTGAAATCCTGTTCATAAAAAGATCACACAGCCTGGAGGCAGTCTGAAAGGAAGTTGGATGACTGTAAGTAGATTATTTCAGTGTCTACACACAATGTCAGCGCTTACGGGGAGCCTGGAGCTTATCCCATCGACTACACCTCCACGTTTTACTTGTGAAATCTGTGCCTAAGGGTTGACTCTTTCAAGGTCATATGGCTGGTCACTCTTCTTGTGAAGCTACTGGCTTTCTAATCATAACATTTTCTTGGGACTTTGCTCTTTATTCACGGAATAAACAGACATCAGCAGAAATGAGGAAGAATTCTGAATTGAAAGTGGGTCACCAAGGTGCACTATTATCCATTTACACAGAAAAATACAGGTGCTGCAGAAAAATAAAATCAAGGGGGGAAAATGTCACTGGAACCAAAGAAGAGAATCCAGACTAAAAATTACGTGTATTCTAGCATTACTAATTTCAATCTAATCATTGTTGCTACTCTCTGAATTTTGTGTTTTTTGCACCTAAATCTTCTAAGCGCTTATCTACTCTAAATCTGGAACATTTTCCTGGAGATACTGTTTTCTGCTTTAGTATCATACTCTCATATTTCTTCCTAATGCTCAAATCACATTCTTCCTATAGCAGATGCCGACAGTACTATCAACTGAAGAAAAAAGCACAACTTAAAAGATGAGAGTTATGTTTTATTTGGGGACCTTACTGAGAACCATAGCCCGAGATACAGCCTTTCAGATAGCTCTGAGGGACTGCTCCAAAGAAGCAAGGGGGGAGCCAGAATATACAAGAGCTTTGTTGAAAAAAACCCATGTAGTCAAACATCAAAAGATTATAGCTAATCACAAAAAACAAACAAACAACAACAAAAAACCCCCCAGACATCTCAAGTTAAAAACCTCAAGTTAATGGGGCTTCCCTGGTGGCACAGTGGTTAAGAATCCCCCTGCCAATGCAGGGGACACGGGTTGGAGCCCTGCTCCAGGAAGATCCCACATGCTGGGGAGCAACTAAGCCCGTGCGCCACAACTACTGAGCCTGCGCTCTAGAGCCCCTAAGCCACAACTACTGAGCCCGTGTGCCACAACTACTGAGCCCATGAGCCACGACTCCTGAAGCCCGTGCGCCTAGAGCCCGTGCTCCACAACAAGAGAACCTACCGCAATGAGAAGCCCGCGCACCACAACGAAGAGTAGCCCCTGCTCGCCACAACTAGAGAAAACCGCGCACAGCAACAAAGACTCAATGCAGCCAAAAAATAAATGAATAAATAAATAAATGAATAAAATACTTTTAGTGCTTTTCTAACTCTGGGAAGATGCAAGAGTCTGACCTCATTGAAATTATTCAATAGATATGCATCTCAGCTATCTAGGGCCTGTATCCTGTTTTTCTCCACCTTGCATTCTCCTCAGGGTGGCTGCAGTGGCTAATGACCTAATGGTGGCCAGCATTCCTTGTTTACTGGAATGGGAAGCAAGATTTTTGTCCACAATACTGTCTTTTTATCTCACCAATAAAAAATAACGATTGCTTGTTGCCAATCAGCTCATATCCCTCCTGTAATGTAGAACCGTTTTGGGGTACCTTTCCATGGTTTTCTCTTCAGTTCTCTAATTTTTTAAGTCTCTCTCTGTTCCCTCCATTCCAACCGTCAGGCATTTTTGATGCTGCTACTCCATCATCAAGCTCTTCCGACAGAACTTAAGTTTTTGATACCAAATTAGAACAGGTATTTTAATTACTAGAAAACTGTGTACTGACATAATTATCTCCTTCTTCATTCCTGTAACTGTAATGTTAACCAACTTAAATACTGTACTTTTAAAAACCATCCTTCATTCCTCACATCTATTTTCTAGGGGTGTTCAGCTATATTCTCCTTGACTGAGAGAACAGCTTTCTGAAACTATCTATTGCAGAAAATAAACATTTACCTTTTGTATAAGGATGACCCCCCTTTATACCACTATCCCTAGAGTAGGATCTGGGGGAATGTTGGTAAAGAGGTGAATTTTATATTTCTCTTCTTTTGTGTGTCCATATATGAAGTAAAAATAATCACATATATAGAATCTTGCTTTTTGGGCAAAGACAGACATTTATACTTGAAACAGTGATAGATTTCTATTGCTTTGTAGAGTAACTCATTTTTCCCTAAGTATCTAGTATCTCAAAGGATGTCTGCTCCTCAGAAATGTTAATATACTTTTATGATCAAATAAGCTTGGGAAATTCTGGGTTAGAGATAGACAGGTGAGTATGGGTTATCTCAGAGCCTTTAATATGCTAATGTGTTCTGTGAATCACCAAAGGGTTTCAAGTTGCCCTAATATTGGTATTTCTTAAACATATTTCACCCCAGAACTTCACAGCCTTAATTCTCTCTGTGGTGTATGCTTTGGAAAATGCTAGTCTAGACACTTGTTAGGATGTAAGAGTAATGACTCTCTGAACTCTCTTTCAAGAATATGGCCTTAGTTCATATACAAAGATCACGTAACTTGTGAATTACTCCAAACCACTCAAGGTGCAAAGAGTGTCAGGTTTCATTAATTTTTCTAAGTCAGATTAATTGGTCCAAACTATCTACTCGAGGAAATTAGCAAGAATCCCAGTATTTCCTATTTGTCATGACTCTCTTTCCCTCCTCATGTGTGAAGCTTGACAGGTCACTGGTCTATAGTTGTCTGCTGTGGTGTCCTTTGTTCATTTAAAGTGGTGACTTCTTTGACAACATCCCCTCCCTCTGGATCAACTCTGACTGCAGGGATCTTTTCTTTGACTCTGGAGTCCAGTGTCTGAAGGCCACATATCCACCTCCTCAGAGGCCCGGCCTCCTTCTTAGCCACCAATATGGCTACCATTTTGGAACCATCTGAGTGTCATCACCAAGGACATTAAATCATCTTTCTCGCTTTTGTTTTGGGTCCCTCTTTCTCTTTTTGCTCAAAATACCAGCATTACTACTATCACTTAGGACAACTCAGCTTAACTGTCTAAAATACACAAAGTCCCTCAAATGCTATCTTGAGTGCATGTCTACACCTAATTGTTCAACCCTGAAACATGAAAAATCTATTAACTTCCTGCAGAAACAAGGGACTCAGAACTCCTTCCTATGTGAAGGAAATATATAAAAGACCAAAACTAATTTATTAATAACTTATAGTCACATTTATAAAACAATCCACCTTGGGGTACTTGGTACACAATTTGGTGTATACATCTCAGATTCACAGTGTCAAGTGCTCAGAACCTCCTCAGTTCCTGAGAGAAGGAAATGCTTGAAGAGTTTAATTAATTTGCTGCTCTCACTGGCTAAGTGTAAGATCGATATTAACCCTGCATTCATGGTCCCATAAAAAGAAAATCTTAACATCAGAACATTCAAAGATATACTTCCCAGTCGTTGGTATTTTTTTAGCATGCAGCATAACCTATTCCCAGATGTTATCATGTAGATATTTATTTTTTAAAAAAACAGAAGGCAAACAAAGCCATTAAAACATAATTAACGTTCCTTTAGAAGATGGCGGAGTAGAAGGACATGTTCTCACTCCCTCTTGCGAGAACACCAGAATCACAACTAGCTGCTGGACAATCATTGACAGGAAGACACTGGAACTCACCAAAAAAGATACCCCACATCCAAAGACAAAGGAGGAGCCACAATGAGACGGTAGGAGGGGCGCAATCACAGTAAAATCAAATCCCATAACTGCTGGGTGGGTGACTCACAGACTGGAGAACACTTAAACCACAGAAGTCCACCCACTGGAGTGAAGGTTCTGAGCCCCACGTCAGGCTTTCCAACCTGGGGGTCCAGCAATGGGAGGAGGAATTCCTAGAGAATCAGACTTTGAAGGCTAGTGAGATTTAATTGCAGGACTCCAACAGGACTGGGGGAAACAGAGACTCCACTCTTGGAGGGCACACACAAAGTAGTGTGTGCATAGGGACCCAGGGGAAGGAGGAGTGACCCCAGGGGAGACTGAATCAGACCTACCTACTAGTGTTGGAGGGTCTCCTGCGGAGGCTGGGGGTGGCTGTGGCTCGCCGTGGGGACAAGGACACGGGCAGCGGAGATTCCGGGAGGTACTCCTTGGCGTGAGCCCTCCCAGAGTCCACCATTAGCCCCACCAAAGAGTCCAGGTAGGCTCCAGTGTTGGGTTGCCTTGGGCCAAACAAACAACAGGGAGGGAACCCAGCCCCACCTATCAGCAGTCAATCGGATTAAAGTTTTACTGAACTCTGCCCAACAGAGCAACAGTCAGCTCTACCCACCACCAGTCCCTCCCATCAGGAAACTTGCACAAGCCTCTTAGATAGCCTCATCCACCAGAGGGCAGACAGCAGAAGCAGAAGAACTACAATCCTGCAGCCTGTGGAACAAAAACCACATTCACAGAAAGATAGACAAGATGAAAAGGCAGAGGGCTATGTACCAGATGAAGGAACAAGAAAAAACCCCAGAAAAACAACTAAATGAAGTGGAGATAGGCAACATTCCAGAAAAAGAATTCAGAATAATGATAGTGAAGATGATCCAGGACCTCGGAATAAGAATGGAGGCAAAGGTTGAGAAGATGCAAGAAATGTTTAACAAAGACCTAGAAGAATTAAAGAACGAACAAACAGAGATGAACAATACAATAACTGAAATGAAAACTACACTAGAAGGAATCAATAGCAGAATAACTGAGGCAGAAGAACGGATAAGTGACCTGGAAGACAGACTGGTGGAATTCACTGCTGAGGAACAGAATAAAGAAAAAAGAATGAAAAGAAATGAAGACAGCCTAAGAGACTTCTGGGACAACATTAAATGCAGCAACATTCGCATTATAGGGGTCCCAGAAGGAGAAGAGAGAGAGAAAGGACCAGAGAAAATATTTGAAGAGATTATAGTCGAAAACTTCCCTAACATGGGAAAGGAAATAGCCACCCAAGTCCAGGAAGCGCAGAGAGTCCCATACAGGATAAACCCAAGGAGAAACACGCTGAGACAGATAGCAATCAAATTGGCCAATATTAAAGACAAAGAAAAATTATTGAAAGCAGCAAGGGAAAAACGACAAATAACATACAAGGAAACTCCCATAAGGTTAACAGCTGATTTCTTGGCAGAAACTCTACAAGCCAGAAGGGAGTGGCATGACATACTTAAAGTGATGAAAGGGAAGAACCTACAACCAAGATTACTCTACCTGGCAAGGATCTCATTCAGATTCAATGGAGAAATCAAAAGCTTCACAGACAAGTAAAAGCTAAGAGAATTCAGCACCACTGGACCAGCTCTACAACAAACGCTAAAGGAACTTCTCTAAGTGGGAAATACAAGAGAAGAAAAGGACCTACAAAAACAAACTCAAAACAATTAAGAAAATGGTCATAGGAACATACATATCGATAATTACCTTAAATGGGAATGGATTAAATGCTCCAACCAAAAGACACAGGCTTGCTGAATGGATACAAAAACAAGACCCAACTATATACTGTCTACAAGAGACCCACTTCAGACCTAGGGACACATACAGACTGAAAGTGAGGGGATGGAAAAAGATATTCCATGGAAATGGAAATCAAAAGAAAGCTGGAGTAGCAATACTCATATCAGACAAAATAGACTTTAAAATAAAGAATGTTACAAGAGACAAGGAAGGACACTACATAATGATCAAGGGATCAATCCAAGAAGAAGATATAACAATTATAAATATATATGCACCCAACATAGGAGTACCTCAATACATAAGGCAACTGCTAACAGCTATAAAAGAGGAAATCGACAGTAACACAATAATAGTGGGGGGCTTTAACACCTCACTTACACCAATGGATAGATCATCCAAAATGAAAATAAATAAGGAAACAGAAGCTTTAAATGACACAATAGGCCAGATAGATTTAATTGATATTTATAGGACATTCTATCCAAAAACAGCAGATTACACTTCCTTCTCAAGTGCACACAGAACATTCTCCAGGATAGATCACATATTGGGTTACAAATCAAGCCTCAGTAAATTTAGGAAAACTGAAATCATATCAAGCATCTTTTCTGACCACAACGTTATGAGATTAGAAATGAATTACAGGGGAAAAAATGTAAAAAACACAAACACATGGAGGCTAAACAATACATTACTAAATAACCAAGAGATCACTGAAGATATCAAAGAGGAAATCAAAAGATACCTAGAGACAAATGACAATGAAAACACGATGATCCAAAACCTATGGGATGCAGCAAAAGCAGTTCTAAGAGGAAAGTTTATAGCTATACAAGCCTACCTCAAGAAACAAGAAAAATCTCAAATAAACATTCTAACCTTGCACCTAAAGGAACTACAGAAAGAAGAACAAACAAAACCCAAAGTTAGCAGAAGGAAAGAAATCATAAAGATCAGAGCGAAAATAAATGAAATAGAAACAAAGAAAATGATAGCAAAGATCAATAAAACTAAAAGCTGGTTCTTTGAGAAGATAAACAAAGTTGATAAACCACTAGCCAGACTCATCAAGAGAAAGAGGGAGAGGACTCAAATCAATAAAATTAGAAATGAAAAAGGAGAAGTTACAGACACCACAGAAATACAAAGCATCCTAAGAGACTACTATAAGGAACTCTATGCCAATAAAATGGACAACCCGGAAGAAATGGACAAATTCTTAGAGAGGTATAACCTTCCGAGACTGAACCAGGAAGAAGTAGAAACTATGAACAGCCCAATCACAAGTAATGAAATTGAAACAGTGATTAAAGATCTTCCAACAAACAAAAGTCCAGTACCAGATGGCTTCACAGGTGAATTCTATCGAACGTTTAGAGAAGAGCTAACACCTATCCTTCTCAAACTCTTCCAAAAAACTGCAGAGGAAGGAACACTCCCAAACTCATTCTATGAGGCCACCATCACCCTGATACCAAAACCAGACAAAGATACTACAAAAAAAGAAAATTACAGACCAATATCACTGATGAATATAGATGCAAAAATCCTCGAAAAAATGCTAGCAAACAGAATCCGACAACACATTAAAAGGATCATACACCATGATCAAGTGGGATTTATCCCAGGGATTCAAGGATTCTTCAATATATGCAAATCAATCAATGTGATACACCATATTAACAAATTGAAGAATAAAAACCATATGATCATCTCAATAGATGCAGAAAGAGCTTTTGACAAAATTCAACACCCATTTATGATAAAAACCCTCCAGAAAGTGGGTACAGAGGGAACCTACCTCAACATAATAAAGGCCATATACAACAAACCCACAGCAAACATCATTCTCAATGGTGAAAAACTGAAAGCATTTCCTCTAAGATCAGGAACAAGACAAGGATGTCCACTCTCATCACTATTATTCAACATAGTTTAGGAAGTCCTAGCCACAGCAATCAGAGAAGAAAAAGAAATAAAAGGAATACAAATTGGAAAAGAAGAAGTAAAACTGTCACTGTTTGCAGATGACATGATACTATACATAAAGAATCCTAAAGATGTCACCAGAAGACTACTAGAGTTAATCAATGAATTTGGTAAAGTTGCAGGATACAAAATTAATGCACAGAAATCTCTTGCATTCCTATACACTAATGATGAAAAATCTGAAAGAGAAATTAAGGAAACTCTCACATTTACCATTGCAACAAAAAGAATAAAATACCTAGGAATAAACTTACCTAGGGAGACAAAAGACTTGTATGCACAAAACTATAAGACACTGATGAAAGAAATTAAAGATGATACCAACAGATGGAGAGATATACCATGTTCTTGGATTGGAAGAATCAATATTGTGAAAATGACTATGCTACCAAAGCAATCTACAAATTCAATGCAATCCCTATCAAATTACCAATGGCATTTTTTACAGAACTGGAACAAAAAATCTTAAAATTTGTATGGAGACACAAAAGACCCCGAATAGCCAAAGCAGTCTTGAGGGAAAAAAACGGAGCTGAAGGAATCAGACTCCCTGACTTCAGAGTATACTACAAAGTTACAGTAATCAAAACAATATGGTACTGGCACAAAAACAGAAATATAGATGAATGGAACAAGATAGAAAGCCCAGAGATAAACCCACACACCTATGGTCAACTAACATATGACAAAGGAGGCAAGGACCTACAATGGAGAAAAGACAGTCGCTTCAATAAGTGGTGCTGGGAAAACTGGAGAGCTACATGTAAAAGAATGAAATTAGAACACTCCCTAACACCATACACAAAAATAAACTCAAAATGGATTAGAGACCTAAATGTTAAGACCGGACACTATAAAACTCTTGGAAGAAAACATAGGAAGAACACTCTTTGACATAAATCACAGCAAGATCTTTTTTGATCCACCTCCTAGAGTAATGGAAATAAAAACAAAAATAAACAAATGGGACCTAATGAAAGTTCATAGCTTTTGCACAGCAAAGGAAACCATAAACAAGACGTAAAGACAACCCTCAGAATGGGAGAAAATATTTGCAAACGAATCAATGGACAAAGGATTAATCTCCAAAATATATAAACAGCTCATTCAGCTCAATATTAAAGAAACAAACAACCCAATCCAAAAATGGGCAGAAGACCTAAACAGACATTTCCCCAAAGAAGACATACAGATGGCCAAGAAGCACATGAAAAATGCTCAACATCACTAATTATTAGAGAAATGCAAATCAAAAGTACAATGAGGGGACTTCCCTGGTGGCGCAGTGGTTAAGAATCCACCTGCCAATGCAGGGGACACAGGTTCGAGCCCTGGTCCGGGACGATCCCACATGCCGCGGAGCAACTAAGCCTGTGCACCACAACTACTGAAGCCCGCACGCCTAGAGCCTGAGCTCTGCAGCAAGAGAAGCCACCGCAATGAGAAGCCTGTGCACCACAATGAAGACCCAACGCAGCCAAAAATAAATAAATAAATAATAATAAAAAGAAAAACTACAATGCGGTACCACCTCACACCAGTTAGAATGGGCATCATCAGAAAATCTACAAACAACAAATGCTGGAGAGGGTGTGGAGAAAAGGGAACCCTCTTGCACTGTTGGTGGGAATGTAAATTGATACAGCCACTATGGAGAACAGTGTGGAGGTTCCTTAAAAAACTAAATTTAGTTTAGTTTTAAAAAACTAAAATTACCATATGATCCAGTAATCCCACTATTGGGCACATACCCAGAGAAAACCATAATTCAAAAAGACACATGCACCCCAGTGTTCATTGAAGCACTATTTACAATAGCCTGGTCACGGAAGCAACCTAAATGCCCATTGACAGTCAAATGCATAAAGAAGATATGGCACATATATACAATGGAATATTACTCAGCCATAAAAAGGAACGAAATTGGGTCATTTGTTGAGACGTGGATGGATCTAGAGACGTTCAGACAGAGTGAAGTAAGTCAGAAAGAGAAAAACAAATATCGTATATTAACATATATACGTGGAACCTAGAAAAATGGTAGAGATGAACCGGTTTGCAGGGCAGAAATTGAGACACAGATGTAGAGAACAAACGTATGGACACCAAGTGGGGAAAGTGGCGGGGGGGTGGGTGGTGGTGTGATGAATTGGGAGATTGGGATTGACATGTATACACTGATGTGTATAAAATGGATAACTAATAAGAACCTGCTGTATAAAAAAATAAATAAAATTAAATTTAAAAATTAAAAAAAAAACATAACTAACTATGTAGCATTCCTATTTTAGACAAAGGATTTTTTAAATCAATTCAGATGAGACAATTTACTCCATAAAGGAGAACTTTTATTTATTTATTTAAAAAACGTAAGCAGAGCCTTCCATATAAATGTGTTCTCACTCAAATTTTCTGCTGTTAACACAACATGAATAAATATTATTAAGTGTATCAATTCATAATGGATAAAAATAAGTCTCAAAAATTTTTTAAAAAGCACATAATTTCATAGGAGAAATTATCCCGGCCATTTTGGCTCTTCATTCTAATTAAGTTCTTGGTGAAATAAATGGGCAAACATTGAATAACAGAAAATTAGAATATAACTAAAAGGAGTTCATACTGTTGGGCTCACATCAGATAGTAGTACTGTTTTTGTGAGATATATAGTAAAAAATGAAATAGTACATAGACTGAATTTTGAGCTTAGATAATCTAGAGTTCTAGGACAAGTGACATCTTACAAAATACGCTGAATATCAAAGTGGGCAGAAGGACAATTGACTCCTTCCCAAATATATACAAGGACATAAATCTTCATATTAAACTATGAGTCAGAGAATAATCGATGGATAATTAATGTAAGTCAATAATTGGTTATATAAAAACCTGAGAAATTAGAGCCTTTGTTGATTTTGTTTTAATAAGAAGGTAAAAGTGGCAGAAGGGAGAATAACTCTATAAAACTCATTTCACTTAGAGCAGAACTGTTTTGCTCTACCTACGCCCCACTGGCCTTGTTATGGTCGTTCACTCCCCACTTCTAACTGGCTGAGGGTTTTCTCATGCAGCCATGGTCACTTTGCCTGAAAACACCAGGCTGGAAGTGCAGGGGAGATGTGACCCCTGGGAGAAGCAGTAGCTATTGAGAATGAGGTTTAAATACCTTAGGAACCCTCATGTCCCAGAGGAGGTAACTCTGATATGTTTCACACTGATTCCCAGTTTCCCAGTGGGATTAACGTACAGATATTGTACTCAGTACTCTGTAATGTCCTATATGGGAAAAGAATCTAAAAAAAGAGTGGATATATGTGTAGGTATAACTGATTCACTTTGCTGTACACCTGAAACTAACACAGCAATGTAAATCAACTATACTCCAGTAAAAATTAATATAAAAAATAATAAAATAAAATCAAATAACTATGAAAAAGGTACAGATACCTATAGTGATAACTGGCTAGGTGACACTTTATTGGCTGCCTTTCCTTTCCTAGCTCATATCCCCACTCCTCTGCCAAAGAAATCACTGGTCCTGGAATCCTGGTCTCACAGCCTGCTTGCTTCCAAGAGGACAACATGAAGGCAATGCCCTAAGAAAATGCAAATAGCGGGTCAGTTGGGGTATCCTCTGCGTTACCTCTACTTTCTCAGGGGCTGAAGCAGAAAGTGAAGGAGAAAATGGGGCAGTCACTCATCTCTCCCTTTTATACCAGCAATACTGCTACTCACAAATTTAAAAGAGCAAACAAAAGAAAAAAGAAAAGGAAGACTAAATGCAACTATCTTAATTCTCACCTATTTCTCTTGCCTCTTCTATAGCTTTCATCTCTGACCGAAGACCTATCTTCTATCTACAGCCATTTCATTGTGTCTTAGTGAAATAAGGTGTCCCCAGTCTTTTCCTTTATCACCTTCCTGTTTATACTGTTTGTACTTCCTGCCTGAACAGGCCGTACTGAAAGAGGCCCACGCTTTGTCCCACAGGTCTGCAAATGCTTATTGTTTACAGACCCAACTCCCCAAGAAACAAACACAAGATTAGTCAAAGACATTCTAAATATAAAACCAGGAAGAAGGACAATGGAATCTTTCTCAAATCAGGTGCTAAAATGCTCAGAGTTTCTTAAGGAAAAACACTACTATATGTAGAAGTGCTACTTGGTAATGCTTCCAGTGTGGGTATAGACTTGATTTTTCATAATATTCAGTATAAATTGAGGTGTGAGATTCCAGTTCTCACAGACCTCAAATACAGTTACAGATTATGCCCTGAAGAGACTTCTGTTGCTAATTTAGTGAATCACTGCTTTATCATGTTTTCGAGTGACACCTGGCTTGCTATTAGACTTGGAAAGCTACTCGTTACAATATGACAAATTCAAATTGCTTTTGAGGTAAATAGTCAGGTTTCTGTCTATTGTTGCCTTCTGAGGATTAAATTCTGAGATCAACCCTTTAAGGAAGAGTCCAATCTATGGAAAAGTTTTCCTGCCCTAAGCTCTGTTCTCAGCTAAACTGAAAACCACTTTTCTTGGACAATTTTTTTTTAAACATACTTCTATGTAATGACAACATCTTATTACATTGATTTGATAGGATTTTTTATAGAAATGCTTGCAGGATGGTTCAGGATTACACACTCTAACACGTGAAGATTAAGTTCTATAACATATAATCCACAAACTGATTACACTGCTTTATTATATAACAGAGTGAGGGCTAAAGCAATTAATCAGCCTCTTGTCTGTCTGCTCCTAGGGGACCCTCAGGACCAAGGTGGCAAAAAACAACACTTTCTATATTCTCTCTTGTATCCCCATGCGTTCTATAGTGCCAGTCACATAACAGGTGCAGAATAAGTAAGTTTTTGACTGTAAAAATTAATAAATGCACAGAGTCATTAGGAAGATAGAATAGTTGTCAAATAAGATTACACCTTGATTGAAACACTGAAATAAATAATGCAGAATTCGCCCAACAGGATGAGAGATGTTTAGCAACTGAAGCCTAGAAATAAAAGAGTTTTACAGGCAAATATTGGAGATACCTAGTCTCACTCCAAAAGAGAAAGGATTCTGGCCCAAAGACTCAAGGATGTTTTAGCAGGTGTATCCCCGTAGGTTGATGGACAAAATATCTGAACTACACACGTTTCTCAATTTGAAACTCATCAAGCAATGCACAGATTTAATTTCATTTTCTATTTACCTTTTCCATGGGAAAAAATGTACAAGTCATGCAAAAATATAGGCTGAGAATGATTTTTTTCATTGTCAATTGATCATTGGTTTTTCTTTTAAATACTAAGCCTCTTTTTAACTTGGACCCTGTAAGTCCTTTCAGGAGGGAAAGTCTCATAAGTAAACTGTCAGATTTAAATCTATGGAGCTGAAGTCCAGACCCAGCGCTCTGGAAAATGTCTCTTTGTAAACCTCCTGAGAGATGGTCAGTCAGCCCCTTTTATAGTTACCTGAACCTTAGCATGGGGATAAAAACCACTAGAGAACAACAAAAACTGTTTAACCTTAAGGATATTGGAAAAAGTAAGAAAATTAGAAAATAAATGTTTGTTCTAGCATCAAGCCAGCTCTATTTCTGAATTAGTTCTCTCCCATCCTGCATGAATTGAAAAGAAAACTATAAAAATGCTACGCCTAAAAGCGTGCGTTACACGTACAGCCCTTTCTAGGAAATGCCTTCAGCATAAATGACCATGATCCCAGCCCTCACTCCATCCCGAGACGCACAGCATCAGAGCAATTATACCCTGGCCGGTAGCCTGTGATGTGGTCTAGTGGAACAGCTTGGCTTAGAAGGTTTCCTACTCATTAATTAAATCAATCAGATCTTGTCTTGAGGGGTTGAGCTAGGATACAAAGAAAGAGTCACTTAGCTAGTAGTAGGATCCTTAGACAAAGGGACATATTTTCTGCTGATTATACTTTAACTCTATTTTGTTCTTACTTTCTACATTCAGATATCTGTACCCTGCCTTTTCAATAAGGCTGCATATTTGTGAGTAACTAGATACTATAAGTAAGTATAATACATGTTCAAGGTTGAAAATTGTTAAATGGAGGAATGAGGTGACTGGTTGCTAGAAACAAGATTGGTAGATACAGAGGCTGAGTAGAACTAGTCATAATAATTACAGAAAACAGGTTCATTCCCCTGGCTTACTAAGAATATTTTGTGAATAGCACTATTTTAGCCTTATTTAGTTTTTGAACTGAGATCTAGAAGTATCCTATTTCTGTGCTTCCAAAAAGTCTACTGCAGTATCAGAATCCCTAGCTTCCTTAATCCATATGTACCCTCAAAATAATTTTTCCATCACTTGAGTTAACTTTAGTCAATCTATATTTCTTGAAAAGTAAGAGCTTAAAGGACCCTCTAGTTGCCAACTATTGCATGAGCATAATGTTCTAGGATCTGTAAAATACATTAAATATATTAAATTTTAAAATATATTTTTGAATTAACTTATTTAATCTCTACAGCTACATTGCCAGATGGTAATTACTTTCCATGACTTGTCCAGATTTATATAGATAACAATAGTGGAGTCAGCATTCAAATCCAGGGCTGTATCACTATAAAGCCCAGCTACAGTCACTTATCAGTTACAGCCAATTACTGCCACTGTTTAAAAAAATTTTTCATTTCCATTCACTTGCATTCTTTATTCTTTATCCATCCAAAGGAAGAACATTTTAAAGCATCTTCGTCTATCAAGTGAAACATAAATTAAGATGCTGATGAACATGGAAAGATGAAATGGGATATTTCATTTGGTACCAGGGCAAGATGGAATTTCTACTCAGATGCCAGGTTACTCGTCAGTCAAGGAGGTGCTTCCTTCTGAGGTTGTTCAGTGACTTTTATGCTTTCCTGATTCTGCCAGGCATGGCTCTGGACCAGAGCAGAATCCTTGTGATACTTGCAGGTTAAAACAAAATCTCTAATGCCAGATGGATTTGAATACTCATCTCGATTAGTTTTAGGACCTGGAGTGCCCTTAGCTATAAGTTACAGTATCCTTTGATTTCACATGTGTACCAGTTCTTGTACAGCAAGTTTAATCCAAGTTTTTATTAGATCAAAACTCAACAGGACATTTCATATGCTTTGCTGAAGGTTCATTTAATCTCTCGTTTTCAATGGAAATCTTCATTTGGAAACATGCCATTTAGTCATTTTGCCATTTACTTATACGTTTATTTATTTTCGTTGAATGCCTGAGAGAGATCTTTTGCTTGGTAGTTTAGTAAACCATACCCAAAATATTCATCTTAACCTTTACTTGCTGAATTCCATTTCCCTTGTGAGAGGAACGTAGGGCAGCAGCAGTAATGCTTTTCCCAAGCAGTATTTTTTTTTTTTAAACAGGAACTGCAACCAAACAAAAAAATTTACATTTCGACTCTATGTGTCTCTGTTTCTTTTTGGTGGTGGTTGTTGTTGTTTAATTGAGAACTTTTCTAAGTAAAAAAATATATATACTTATAGGCTGAAAACTAAACTCTAGTGCAGAGAAGTTTACTACTGAGAAGATGAATACATTATATGGCAGTAGCAGTTTTGGAAAGCAGAAGCAATTTGGGGAAGTTCCCATAGTAGGGACTGTATAAAGATGTATCATGAACACATTACTCTTTTTCAGTGTTCAGGATGCTTCAATACCCTTTTACCGCATACTACCACGTGTAACCCTGTAACCCTGGCTACATCACTGTTTCTCAAGGGCTTTTAAAAGGCAGTGTTTAGATTAGGCTGATGTTATTTGAACCAGTACCTAAAGCAGAGGGACCCCTAGAAATGGTTTCAGGAGCCACTTCATGGAATCCCCTCTCCCGTCCCCAAGCTGCTTTCTATTTAGGAATTAGATCTTTGAGGAAGAATTTGTTTGGAGGAAAAGTTTCATGGTTTAAGAAGACAAAAAAAAGTTTGTACACCATTGAGATAGAAGGTTTTTAATCTTTTCTAACATTCCAGCCCTTATAACCCAGAACCCATACCCTGCCTTTTTATTTAGAAGGGGAATACTGTAGAGCACAGGGAAACTATATTCAATACCCTGGGATAAACCATAATGGAAAAGAATGTGAAAAAGAATGTATATCTACGTATAACTGAACAACTTTACTGTATAGTAGAAATTAACACAAAATTGTAAATCAACTATACTTCAATAAAATAAATTTTAAAAAATAAATAGAAGGGGAAAAACCGTGTTACCATCATTCTTTTCTTCTTATTCAGAACTTCCATTATTCACTAGTCCATTTTGCTAGTCTATTCTGCTTTTAAGAAAGTCTACCATGGAGACATATGCTGAGAGACAAATAAATTTTATAAGAATATTAATCTTTTTAAAATCATGTGAAATGGTTCAGTGATCTAATAGAGAGTTTTACTGTACTGATGCATGTGTGATTCGAAAGAAAATTATATAAGATTAAATTCCTTTTCTCAGCCAATCAGAAAGGAGATTCCATGCATTTTTACAACCTCTAATAAACTTGGTAGATGAAAAATTGGGCTGTTAATCTCAGGTACAGTGACAGAAATAAAATATTATGAATAAAATTTTTCCTTGGGCTTCATGGGCAAAAGAAATATGGTCTCTACTCAAATCATTAAAACACTGTATTCATTATTTATAGAATAAAGCAATAGGAACATGACAGGAAAATGATAAAACAATGAGGAAATTGCACAAAGAGATGAAATGTGAATCGCCTTTATCTAAGAGAGGAATTAATGTTGGTAATATTTCTATAAGAAAAGAATGCTATAGTACACACACAGGACAGATTTTAATTTTTAGGACTGGTGCTAGCCTAATACATGAAGAACCTGCTTTGTAGAAATAAAAATATAGTGAAAATAAAATCTCCAACATTAATATAGTATTTACAATCTGCCAAGCAGTCATCTAAACACTTGGAATATGTTAATTCATTTACCATTTACTATATAACTCTATGGGGTTCTCTACCATTACCATCTCCAAGTAAGAGATGAGAAAACTGAGACCCAATGAGATTAAGAAAAACGTGTTCAAGTCACACACCTAGAAATTTATGGGGCTAGAAGTTTCATTTACGCCATCCTCACTGCCAAGCAACACTTTTAAACTGTTACCTCCGAATTTTTCTACTTCTCACTAGTGTCAGACACATGCCCTAATTATCTCCTGGATCTCTCCAGCTAGAACACTATAGGCATTCTAGATGCTGCATCTCTCAAAATGACTCCCATAGAATCTCTATGCTTGTCTTGACCACCCTGAAAGGTGGAGGATGGTGGTGGGAACAGGCCCCTGTTGGTGTAGACAACGATGGAGTACATGATTGGTAAGAAATGTAAAATAATGAATAAGCAAACATATAAAACCAAAGTCCATTTTCTTTTTATTGTCACAATGTGAGGCAATTCTCAACTATGTCAGTGATGAAATACTCCTCTTTTCTGAGACCAAGGGCTCCCCAGCCAACCTCCCTTTCAAGGATTCTCACTAACACCTAGGCTCATCCTTCTCCTCCACTGCTGATTTCATCAACAGCTGTGCCAGCCATTCAGCCAAAAACACGAGTTATCCTAGAAGCTCCTCTCTTCTCTATTCATTCCTGCTCATCCAACGATCAAAAAGTGGACCCTTTTGATATTTCTAGCATCAGTTCTCTGCCCTCTTCTGGTTATTTTTATTGACAGATATTCATGGACAGGATCTTCAGGTAAACTCAATTTTCTCAATATTTAAAGAGAAACACACGTTACTTGACTTTTGTAAATTACAGAAGTATATGAAAGACAATACAAATCACTTTGGAGGTCAACGACTGGAGTCAACCAACACAACATTTTTGGATATCCTCCAGCTCGTTTCTATCCTCTCTTCTCCTCTGCTCCCCTCCCCATCTGTCTCTCTGTCTTCTCTCTATGCATAAGCATATTTTATAGAACTGGGCTCATACTTTATACATAGTTTTGTTGACTGCATTTTTCATCCATTGGTATAAATAACTAATAAGAATTTTGAGGTCAAAGAGCACAACTTTTTGTTTGTTTGTTTTAAAGTTACATTTCTTAAAATAATAAAATGAATGTGTGCTTATTGTTGAAGACTTGGAAAATACAAAATAAAAGGAAAATGTAAGAGTCGCTCACAATCCCATGGTCATTGTACTGGACCTCAGACAAAACCGTCCCTCGCCATTTCTCATCTAGACGACTGCTGATCATATCCTAATTTGAATCCCTGTGTCAGTCAAGTTTACCCTCATCTCTCAACCTACCATCCACACTGCTTCCAGGATGAGGAGCCTTTAAATTTCACAAACGTGATGAGGTCACCCTGTTGAACTGCCATATGCCTTACCCTCTGACTCTATCGTACTGTATGAACTATCCCAACACACCATGATTTCTCAAAAGGTACTCTCCCCACTTGACTTAATTTGCTTCACCCTTCAACCCAGCAGAGGTAGAAGGAAGCTGTTTATTACATAAAGGTAGTAACCCCTATAGACTGAGGCAGAATCTGGGTTCTGTGAGGCTGAGTCACCATAAAATGGAAGAGTGGAACCAGCTAGACATTTTCTGGTTCAGGTCAGGATTAGAGCCAATCTCTGAGATGATTGGCGAGATCTGGGAACTAATAGAAATTCATATTTCCTAGAAAGGATGGAACTAGATTATAAAGAGTTAGGGAGTCAAAGAAGTCAAAGAAGGCAGAATTTAGGTTAGCAAGGAATACATTAGCAGGATTTTGACCAGCAAGGGATTACCTGAAATTGTGTTTTAAAAAAAACCTAACAGTTGCAATGTTAGAAGGTTAGATTAGATTAGAAGGCTATTTTGGACTTTAGGCAGCTGGGCCAGTGTGCTGCTGTAGTTCTCATACTGCGATGAGGTTAGGGTACAGGCTAGCAGTGTAACAGGCTAAGTGACATACATCCCACCAGACTGTCACCAGCATCAAAGCCTGAGCCGTGTGTGTTCTGCCAATGCCCGCATCATCCTGGCACATAGGGACACAGCAGTTATTTTCCATAGTTTGTTATGTTGGCTTAGATATGCATTTTCCTCAGTTTTCCAAGATGAATGCTGAGTCTCATTTATCAACCTGTCCTTGGACTCCCATTGGAAACCTGGTTTATAAACTTGAACCCAGCTGACTGTCGCCTGTGATCATGGTCATTTGACATGACATTTGCCACCTCAAAGAATTTATATACAGTAAAATAATTTGAAAATAATTTATATACAGTAAAAATTTAGATTTAAAAAAAAATTCTTCCTGGATACTATATGGTTTTGAGTATTTTTTTTCTGTGTACCTTCTAAATGAAACCTAGATTATTTTTATTTCCCATTATTTGATGTAGTTTATTGGTTGAATTTGCCTTGAAAAAAATTACTCACGGGTGTTTTGAGTTGTATTTTTATCTGTTTGTTTAGTTTAATTTCATTGTTGTTGACTGTTGAAAAGCATTATGTACTTTTTAAACAGTGTTAATATATATCTAAAGTATTTTTCAGCTTTCAAAGTGTTTTTTTTTAAGCTATTCCTTTTAATTTTTCCCTCCACACAATTTTCTGATATTTGTATACTTTGTTTTTTGTTAAAAAAAAAAAAACTAATGGATTCCCTTAGTTTTTCCTTTCCATGCAGAATTTAATTGAGTGATCAGTCACTAATACAGTGTTCTTATCCCTGCAAGGGCACATTTAGGCAATTTTACACAGTCCTAGCCAATATGAAGTCAAACTCAGTAAATTGTTTTGCTTCTATTGATGAAGAAACACTACAGAGACCAAAATAAAAGACACATGGGTTAGCCAAGTCTTAATTGAAGAGAAGGAAACAAACAAACATGTTCCTTGATAAAAAATAGTTACTTGTTACAACACAACAAAATCAGGCCTTGGAATAATCTATGACATCTTTATTGTATTAAAATAAAACTGTTAATTATAACATCTTAGAAGACTAATAAGCAACACTTTCTTGCTTTCATTCTCCTCCTGACACAAAACTCTGTTCATTTCCTGACCAGAACATGGTCTCTCCTAATTTGATGCTGTACCAGGGATAGAGATGGATGAAACTTTCTGAAGGTCTGACCTTGCCATAATTGAAATAATAAGTGCACTTACAGGAATACACATTTCCAATCAGGTAAAAGCTTCTGGTTACATGGACCTTTTGAGAAACAAAAAGCAAAGACCCCAAATAAGATCATGCATAAAAATTCTACTGGTTCCAAACTAGATTTTTTTAAGGGACAATTTTAGTCAAAGTATGTTATTTTCCAGCTACTGATGCTAATAGAAGGAAAATGCTTTTTAAATGCTTAGTGGACGTTTAGTGGTTTTATCATCATCGTTATGAACAAGTTATGCTAAATTATGTAAATCTGTCTTGGAATGGAAGGCTTATATGTACTTAATATACTTTACAACTATTTCTCTCCATTTGGTAGTAACCTCTTTAGGATAAGAGCTAGGTGTTTATCTTTTATTAATAAGAATACTGCAGAGCTTACTTTATTTTCCCTCTTTGCGGATCTTTCATAGACACATTATAATAATTGAAATAGAAGTGAAAAATTCGAATTCCTCACAGTTGTATCTGTCTTATATTTCTACTTACACCTGTGAAGAAGATATTCTTAACTCCCATCTTTGTCTCTAGTTAAGACTGACAAATTTACATCCTTATGTATCTCAGCTCTGTTCAGTAAGAACATCAAACTCAGCACACCCCAAACTGAGTTTATTATCTTCATCTGAAAACCTTCTCATTCTCACTCAGGCGCCCACACAAGAAACAGGAATAATGTGACCTCTCCCAGTCTTCCTCCCACTGAAGTTAGTGATCAAGTCCTGACATTCTACTTCTTAAAATGTCTCTTGAATGACCGCTGGTTGCCATCTTGAGCTACTGCATCTCTTCTCAGGAAGAAAGCTGTTGCCCCAGCCCTCTGGCTTTCTTCCTTCTAAATAAACCTCCAAAAACTAAGTCAGAATCTGGATGTTAATCACATTATTAGCCAAACACCTTGGCACGGAATATAAAAATCTCCCCAGGCTGCCTGGTTTGCAGTCTTGCCTCTGCCGCTCACTCTCGCTTGCCATTCCCTCCACCTAGGACGCCATCCTTCTAGCTTATCTGTCCATCTTAAATATTGAAAATTTAGCTCAAGCAGTTCTCCAAGGTTGCTTTCCCTGATTCCATTTTCCAGACACCTTCTCTCATGTAACTACGGTACTTGACTATAATTCTTAAAGCAGTTTAGAGACAGCACTATGTCCTCTTTCCGTCTGTGGACATCTGGAGGGCAGTGGTGTGTCTTACCTTGTGTTGTAACCCGGAAGTGTCTGCACATGTGGCAGCTCGGATATTTCTTGGTAGAATGAATGACTTGGTGTTTACCACCACTAGATAACTTAGGCATTTAAAAAAAAAAAAATGGGTATTCTAAACAGAAGTCTGAAGCCAGAAATCCTAAATCCAACTTCTACCTCTATCCTTAACATGCTTTAATAAATCTTCTTCCTTTCTCCCTTTCTTCTGCCCTCTTTCCTTCCTTCCTCCCTTGTATAAACCCTTGGGACACAATGTTGTGCCTGGTTCCATGTTTGGCAGTGAGGAGATATAAATTACAGAGGATCACTATCCTTTCCTTAAATGCAATGAGAATTTAATTTTCAAATTCTCTGGCTTGACTTAAGGAAAATATCTGTCCGACTAGCAAAATGCAAGTCTTCTTTGATATGTCAAGAAATATTATAGTCCTGGATGGATGTTAAGTTTTCAGACTTATTAGTGGCATTTACTATTCTAAAATGAATTTATGTAAAATATGCTCTCACAACATGAATTTCTATTTCGTTTATTTCAATCCCTCGGTAAACTGCTAGGTATGGAGAACTTTCAATGAACTGCCCACTTCATTTGATAGCATGCCTGGGGTTTTACCTGGGAGAGACAGGATCCTTCATGTGATTGGTGATAAACATTGAGAGAAGTACTATAAAAAGCTAATCTTCAGGTCTAAAGCTTCAGATTCCAGGTCTGAAAGGTTATCAATATTTCCAACATCCACCACACTGGGGGATAAGGCAAGGACTTGAAACTGGGGAGAGTTATGTCCTTCGGGACTCAGGGTGAATTGCTGCAGTTACTGGCCCATGTGTGAGCCCTGTTAGGGAGGCTGTAAAGGGAGGCCATTGTGAGGCTTTGGGAGTTGTTCATGATCCTGGGGAGAAGGCCTGGAGGTCCTGCGCAGAAAAGGAGTGATTCTGCTCAGGGAGGTTTATTCTATACCAATTAATTGGTGCTTAAGAGCGAAGCTTATTATCTGTGTGGTATAATCCAAGGCAAGCAGCAATATGCCACCCAACAAAGACCCTTTAAAAACACTTTCTAGTGATATGCAAAAATGTGATCTAAAAACAAGGCCTAATCAAACTGTGGGCAGAGGCTGCAGACCCGTGTCAGCTGTTTTCTCTACCTTTGAAGGGCCAGGAGGAAGGCAGTGAGAAAGAAGACAATGAAGCAAAATTGTATCTCTTGTTCTGTTCAGTTCCACATTGCTGCTACTCTGGGGCTGTGCTATGGCACCTCCAACAGCTTCCAATAATCCCAAGTCTCAGAAGAAATTTCCTCAGATGCTTATAGCTAAGATTTTAAAAAATTGTCTAAGTAATGCTTAAAATAATGAATAAAATAAAAATAAAATAATGACTAAAGTTCGAGCATGAGAAATGTCATATTTATGTACCTGAATCTGAAAACTTGAGAAATACCACAATTTGTATATTGATCTAACACTAAATCAGCTCCTATCTTTTAAATTTGACATGAATTTAAATTCATGTTAATAAATTTCTAATGAATCAACATAAATGCACTAATTATGAACAGGCCTTCATCTTCCACAATGGCATATGTATTACATTCAAATAAAACAAAAATATATATTAGAAATCTTTGAATTCTCTATTTTGTTTTATCATAATAATAATAATAGAGTGATTAATTGGTTACATAATATATATAATAATTTAAATCAATTTTTTTCAAATTGGTTGTTCCAAAGGTAAATCAGTATCATGGTAAAGAGCGGTGTATTTTTAGTTAGTGTTTGTTATACCCTTAATTCATATGGAAAAAAACAACTGTACAAATTAGATAAGTAATAATTGTCCAAATGCATATTTAATACTAATTATCTACTGTGTATATTTACATAGGCACATATAATGTATTTGTATTTATTTTTAATTACCCCCCTCACTCCAATGACCCTCAGCTAGTATACAAGTTCCATCAATATAGTAAATTTTTTCTCTTCTGTTCATGAATGTATTCCCAATCTAAACCTGCTCCTGAAATATACCAAGCACTCAGTAAGCACCTGTCTTATTAAGAGGAGAATATTTTTTTATTTAATCAGATGTGCTTTTATAATCACATGTTAATAAAAATATTGATTCAAGTATGAAAATATTTTAAATAGTGTATAAAAATTTAACAAATTTTACTATATATTTATTGACTCTGTGTGCTAAGCACTAGATTAGACGCTTTGTATATTCTCTTAGAGGAAACATAGGCAGAACACTCCATGACATAAATCACAGCAAGGTCCTTTTTGACCCACCTCCTAGAGAAATGGAAATAAAAACAAAAATAAACAAATGGGACCTAATGAAACTTAAAAGCTTTTCCACAGCAAAGGAAACCATAAACAAGATGAAAAGACAACCCTCAGAATGGCAGAAAATATCTGCAAACGAAGCAACTGGCAAAGGATTAATCTCCAAAATTTACAAGCAGCTCATGCAACTCAATATCAGAAAAACAAACAACCCAGTCCATAATTGGGCAGAAGACCTAAATAGACATTTCTCCAAAGAAGATATACAGATTGCCAAAAAACACATGAAAGGATGCTCAACATCACTAATCATTAGGGAAATGCAAATCAAAACTACAATGAGGTATCACCTCACACGAGTAAGAAGGGCCATCATCAAAAAACCTACAAACAATAAATGCTGGAGAGGGTGTGGAGAAAAGGGAACCCTCTTGCACTGTTTGTGGGAATGTAAATTGATACAGCCACTATGGAGAACAGCATGGAGGTTCCTTAAAAAACTAAAAATAGAACTACCATACGACCCAGCAATCCCACTACTGGGCATGTACCCTGAGAAACCCATAATTCAAAAAGAGACATGTACCACAATGTTCATTGCAGCTCTATTTACAATAGCCAGGACATGGAAGCAACCTAAGTGTCCATTGACAGATGAATGGATAAAGAAGATGTGGCACATATATACAATGGAATATTACTCAGCCATAAAAAGAAACGAAATTGAGTTATTTGTAGTGAGGTGGATGGACCTAGAGTCTGTCATACAGAGTGAAGTCAGAAAGAGAAAAACAAGTACCGTATGCTAACACATAGATATGGAATCTAAAAATAAAATGGTTCTGAAGAACCTAGGGGTAGGACAGGAATAAAGACGCAGACATAGAGAATGGATTTGAGGACACGGGAAGGGGGAAGGGTAAGCTGGGAAGAAGTGAGAGAGTGGCACGGCCATATCTACACTATCAAATGTAAAATAGATAGCTAGTGGGAAGCAGGTGCATAGCACAGGGAGATCAGCTCGTTGCTTTGTGTCCACCTAGAGGGGTGGGATAGGGAGGGTGGGAGGGAGATGCAAGAGGGAGGAGATATGGGGATATATGTATACGTATAGCTGATTCACTTTGTTATAAAGCAGAAACTAACACACCATTGTAAAGCAATTATACTCCAATAAGGATGTTAAAAAAAAAAAAAATAAATAAAAGAATAGTTGAGGACACGGGGAGGGAGAAGGGTTAGCTGGGACGAAGTGAGAAAGTAGCATTGACATATATACACTACCTAATGTAAAACAGACAGCTACTGGGAAGCAGCTGTATAGCACAGGGAGATCAGCTCGGTGCTTTGTGACCACCTAGAGGGGTGGGATAGGGAGGGTGGGAGGGAAACGCAAGAGGGAGGGGATATGGGGATATATGTATACATGTAGCTGATTCACTTTGTTATACAGCTGAAACTAACACAACATTGTAAATCAACTATACCCCAATAAAAATTTTAAAAGGAAAAATAAATAAATAAATAAAATCCCTTTATTGCAAGAGCAAACAAAGCCTTGACCAGTTAGGGAAGTGCTATGGCTGAGACCAGAATCTGCTCTACTCAATTCCTAGCTTAAGTCTTTCCTTTAATGGTTATACTTTAAATGATGATATAGGTGGTAAATACAAATAATTTCACAAGATAATTTTGTATAAATTGATGTTCGACCTATTTACATAATTTCACTTTAGAAGCTACTATGTCTTGAGGTTTCATCCTTAATCTTTTAAGATTTTTATCAAGGATAAACATCTTATACACCTGTTGTTTGATGTCAAAAATCACAAAAAATATTTGATTATATGAAATTTGGTCTTGACAGAGCTGTCAGTTCTTACAGAATCATGAAGTATAAATGGCAATTAAGATATCATTCTACGAGGCCGAAGTCAGAATAGCAAGATGTATTGGTCTTGGTTCCCTGACAGCAGGCTTTGGGGATTAGGAGACCTGGGAAGTCTCACCTGGCCCCTGATTAGGTGTTGTGACCTTGAGAAAATGAGTTTGTCTCTCTTGGGCTTTTGTTTCTTCATCTGTAAAATTAGGAGGCTGGACTGGAATGTTCTCTAAGGTTCCTTCCATCTCTAAAATTCTATGATCCATAATCTTTAGAGAGCACGGGTCTCATCATTATAACGTCTTTATAAAAACTATCAATCAGTCTCCAAGACTGACAATATCAGCCAGAACTCAAAGGTACATTATTAGCAAGTGCTTAGTCATTAACTGTGAGAGTATTGGCCACAATATGCTAAAAGACTCTTTGGAAAGCTCCTTTAAGTAATTCAAGAGTGCAAAAGAAAAAAAGTCACATCATTAATTATACAAAGTTATGACTCCAGACACACTGCATTTACCTGTGACTTTTGAAAGTTAACACAGACAATTCTAGGAAAAGTTGTAAAGCTTCCTTCTTTCCTACCACCCTGAAGGCACCAATGCTGTCTCCACTTATCCCATTTCCCATTCTTATAAAGATGGAAAGGTTTACAACAATTAGCACTTTCTATCTATTCAGCAATTATTTGGTTTTTAGAGGAATAAAAGCTCAATTACAGGCAAGTGTTACTCCAACCCACACATTTGCACTGAATGCTTCTTTTCACAAAGAGTGGCATCAGAGTGGTTTACTTTCTTCAAAGTTATTTCAAAGGGTTGCATAGGGAGGAGACTCCTTTGCAGTGATGGAAACGTGTGTAATTCATTAGCTCCCATCTCCAAAGCACAAGGGCTGGGCAGGGTGGGGCCAGCCTTACAGAACACTCCAATTCCATCAGGGATCTCTCTTCTCGGTATTCATTCCTTAAACTCATTCTCCTACACCTGTGCGGTCTCATGGATTAGCCACGAGCCACATACAGCTATTTCAATTTAAATGAACTAAAATTAAACAATTTAACTTGCACAGCCTGAGCCACATTCCAGGTGCCAGAACACCTTCTCCACAAAGTACAGGACTTGACTGTCAGCGAGTAGAAGTCATGACGATTACAAAATTGTCACCATAGGAAAAACAGAATTTTTTTCAAACCTCCTAGCGCAAGTTTTGCAAGGCCTTGGGAGAGATTCTGACTAGCGCCAGGACTGGGTCACGTGCACAACCCCTGACCTGTTCTGTGGCCTGAGAGGTGAGGCGAGGGGGCGGAAGGCTGTTTCTATTCTGATGACACGGCTACAGAGAGCGAGGCAGGGGAGCAGGACACCCGGAGAAGGTGTTCCTGCATGATTTGCCTTCAGCTCAATGCATTGACCTTAGGTGTTACCATTGATCGTATTTTCACCAATGTATATACGCTGATAATCTACCTAACCATGTGGCTATTAAGATATAACATTTCTACCACCCCAGGAAGTTCCCCCACACCCCTCCCCAGTCAATCTCCACCTCCCACCCAAAGTAACCACGACTGTGATATTCTGCACCATAGATTAAGTTTGTATATGGATGTGCGCACGTGTGTGTGTGTGTGTGTATATTTTTTTTCACATGGACACATGTTATTTCTTAAACAGCAGACTGAAATGTTTAAAAGCATAATTTCTTATGAGAAACTTTGGTTTGATTCCTGACTCTTACCTTAAGGAGTTATTCAACTTCCTAAGCTTCATTTTTCTCTAAGTAAATAAGGATAATAGTAGTAACTATTTCACATGATTGTCATGAAGAGTAAATGAGGCGAGACTTCCCTGGTGGCGCAGTGGTTAAGAATCCGCCTGCCAATGTAGAGGACACGGGTTCGAGCCCTGGTCTGGGAAGATCCCACATGCCGTGGAGCAACTAAGCCCGTGCATCACAACTACTGAGCCTGCACTCTAGAGCCCGCGAGCCACAACTACTGAGCCCGTGTGCCACAACTACTGAAGCCCGCAGGCCTAAAGCCCGTGCTCCGCAACAAGAGAAGCCACTGCAATGAGAAGCCCGTGCACCGCAACGAAGAGTAACCCCTGCTCGCCACAACTAGAGAAAGCCCGTGTGCAGCAACGAAGACCCAACACAGCCAAAAATAAATTAACTAAAATAAATTAAAAGAAAAAAAGAGTAAATGAGGCCATAAATGTAAACAATGCGGTACTAAGTCAATGTGATGCTTGAAACAGTACATATATTCAGGAAATGTTAGCTTTTATTTTGATTTAATTGCAAAATTTTCAGGGTTCTTATTCTACCACAGACCTTTAAACTCCCTCTTAAGTAAAACAGTAGAAGATTCATCTAGATTCTTCTGTGAGTCCTTGTAAAGAGGAATAATAGGTCAAGCTTTCTCATACTTTTAAATTAAAGATCAAGAGTGTGGAAGGAAACTTCAAAATGAAAGTCCTTAAAAATCAATTGAAAATGTAGTACTGATGATGATTCTGGTTCTTTTGATAAAGTGTTTGAGCAATATCAAAACTGCCAAAGTGCACAGCCCAGTTCTACGAGCCTTAGAAGAACTTCACGACAGCCATTCCCCAAGTTTTATTCTGCCAGTTTTATGGCTGACTCATCACAGCTCAGATTTTCAATGAAACAGTTGATGATATACACCAACCTCCTATAAAACAACTCTAGTACAAGTCCCATTTTTACATAATGCGATTTAATAGAACCGCTATTGTATGGAATGACAGTCTTCCGGGTACCTGATGATTTCAGCTGTTTATTCCAGAGTGGAAGGCAATTCTTTGGTTTGTTTGGTTTGAGCAAAAGGAAAACAGATTTTCAGGGAGTCAATAAGCCTGTGGTCTGGGCAAAAGGGACTGGATCTCTTGGGTCAGAGTCTACCTTGGTTTTGAGGTCAGCCAGGGACTGGCCTGTGGGAGAAATTGATGAGCCATGCTGATCTGAAGTTGCTTCTGAAACTTTGGCTTCAGGGAGTTCGAAGGAAAAGCAGCAGGGTGTTCTGAGGCAGGTTTTTGAAGTAACTATTTAGCTGCACTATCAAAAATGGTTCTGCCATAACAAAAACACAGTTAAAAAAAAAAACCTCTCTAGTTATCAGTTCAAAAAGTCTTATCATATTTTATACATTTTTTAAATGTTCTGGAAGAATGGTCAGCAATGGATGTCATTGCAACGGGTGCTGTAGATCCCCACTCCCATCCCCACCTGACCGTCTCATCCACCACTGCCTGACTTCTGAGAGCCGGCCAACACCCGCGCTTCTTCTCCTACAGGCTTTCTCTTGTCACTGAAGATTGCTTTTCTACTCACATGGCAGCCTGGCAGAGCCAGGGAATGAACCCTCTTAGCCCTCATCAGAAACATCCAAAGACTAACGTCAGTTGATGTATACATGCCCCAGCAGCTCTGCCCTCCAGTGGGAAGAGCTCTGAGGCCGCAGTTTCACACGGCTGCCCAGTTCATCCTGGGGGATTAAGTGCCAGTTGCCCTCGGTAGCTGCGGCTTTGATAACGCAGCTCCATCAACTGGCCTTCAGCCTCCCTTCCCAGTCTCACTTTCCCACACCCCTGCTTGAATATCCTTAAGGATTTGCTTCTGGGGGACTTAAGAGACTAAGACAGTCACTGATTCAAATGGAAAGTGAAAGCTCCTTTATAAAAGCAAGTATGATACTGGCTGAAGACAGAGAGCAGGGCAAGAATTTGAGAACCACCTTCACACAAACTCTTCTGGGCTTCCTGGTCTGAATTCGATTCAGTTGAACAAATATTTATCAAGTGTCTTCTACATTAGAAAGCATTTTCCCTAGATATTTAACAAGGCTATTACAAAAATATTAAATAAGGTAGCATTCCATTCTAGAACTTCAACACATTTTATAAAGTTTCTTCCAAATGTATAGAAGTAGTGTCCATTTTCGTAAGGAGACTCTTGGAATGACATTCATCCCGATCAATTCCACAAAATTGCGATTTTGTCAGAATCACTTATCTAGTGATGAGGTTCAATTGTGTAATGATTTTCAGCTTATAACGCTTTAAAATTACCTTGAACCAACCCTGAGAGTGTGGGTGGGTTAATTTTATTGTTCAAGAAATCGTAAGAGACTCTGATGTGTATACAGCTCAATATGCCCTTCTCAGAGGAAATGTTTCCTTTTTTAAAATAAATTTATTTATATATTTATTTATTTTTGGCTGCGTTGGGTCTTTGTTGCCGCGTGCGGGCTTTCTCTAGTTGCAGCAAGCGGGAGCTACTCTTCGTTGCGGTGCACGGGCTTCTCATTGTGGAGGCTTCTCTTGTTGCGGAGCACGGGCTCTAGGAATGCGGGCTTCAATAGTTGTGGCACACGGGCTCAGTAGTTGTGGCGCCCGGGCTTAGTTGCTCCACGGCATGTGGGATCTCACCAGACCAGGGCTCAAACCCGTGTTCCCTGCATTGGCAGGTGGATTCTCAACCACTGTGCCACCAGGGAAGCCCAGAAATGTTTACTTTTAATAGCATGATTGCTTTTTTTAATCAGGTGATAACTTCAAGGAGAGGGTGTTTTTTTTGTTTGTTTTTTGGGGGGTTTTTTTGTTGTTTTTTTTATTTTTTATTTTTTTTAATCTATTTATGGCTGTGTTCGGTCTTCGTTTCTGTGCGAGGGCTTCCTCTAGTTGCGGCAAGCGGGGGCCACTCTTCATCGCGGTGCGCGGGCCTCTCACTATCGCGGCCTCTCTTGTTGCGGAGCACGGGCTCCAGATGCACAGGCTCAGTAGTTGTGGCTCACGGGCCCAGTTGCTCCGCGGCATGTGGGATCTTCCCAGACCAGGGCTCGAACCCGTGTCCCCTGCATTGGCAGGCAGATTCTCAACCACTGCGCCACCAGGGAAGCCCGGAGAGGGTGTTTTTGAATGTAAAAAATATTTTGTAAAATTGTTTCCAAGTAAGGTGACAATTGGATTACTTGAGAACTAGTCCTTAGTTTTACATCAATTTTTCTTACGGATTAAATGTAAGAATGTAGTTCAAGTTTACAAACCAGAAGATTCTATGCATTTATGGCTAGAAATTTGCTCGTGTACATAGTAGTCATGTCTCTGTGACATGCATCATTTGATTTGATATTTGCTTAAGTGAAATGTGATGGGTTGACATTATCAAACTGACCAGATATTCTGTAACCTTAAACTGAGGGCTCTTGTGTCTGTATGAAAGGAGTGGCAAATGGGGAATACAGCAGGACAGCAGATGCCAGCGTTAGTCCAACAGCATCAATAAAATGCAGTTGACTAGAGCAGTTAGGCCAATCACAAGAGAATACTCACTTACATGAGAATTTGATTCTATTATTTATATTAATTTTGTTTCCCTGGGGTCACTGGGGCAATGCACTATAGCTTGTTTCTTGAAGGAATGAACTTTACAAAAATGCAAGAAAATTAAGATCATTGTTGATAAATGATTACAGATTGAAGGAGACTTTAAAAAGAGGGCAAGACATTTGATGATTAATGACACAACTAAGGGACAATGGTATCTTTAATACAACAATGCTGATTCTTCATGTATTTTATTTCACAATTTGAATATTATTCTGAAGTGCGAAATCAGTTTCAGTATGCATGACACCATAAATATTTATCATATATCTTTAGTGTGCCAGGCCCCATGCTAGTGGCTAGGGCTGAAAGGCAAAGAAGATTAACACAGATTTTTCTCTTCTGGAAATAACAAAGTCAGGTATGCAAGCAGACAATGGTCGGGGGTTAGTACAGTGATAGTCACCGAATATGGAGTATTTTGCCTCATAAACTGCATAGAACCTTACACTTAATAAGTAATGATAACATTTATATTATTTATAAATATTTATGTTACTTATTTTTATGCACATACTATGTACTGCACTGGAGAAAGAGTTTTACGTGATCTCATTTAATCCTCATCGCATCCTTAGGAAGTATGTACAGAAGAAGATCTGGGTTTTGTGGGGACTGAATTTTAAAGACTGTGAAGATGACTGCATGGGCCCCGGCAAAGGGGGCCTTGAAGCTTAAGCTTTGCTGCCTTCATAGTACATCTTCCTCCCACCGCTATTATTATACCAACTTTTCAGGTGAGGAAACTGAGACCTAAAAAGTCAATGTAACTTTAAAAAGACAGTTACCTGTATGAAAACTGACAGAGTATAGAAGGTTCGAGAGAAAAATTTTCACCACAGCCTCACTAACAAAATCCCCTAAACCCTGTGGGACAGGAATGAGGACATCTCATGGGCCAATGTAGTTGATTCGGGCATTGGCTGACAGGTGCAATTAGGTTCTTTCTACAGAAGAAGATGCAAAGATTAAGAAGTGTTCAACCTTAGTGCTAATATTCATCTGTCAATTAAAGAGCATGCCTTGGGAACCAGAATATTTGAATCCAGTGTCACTGGATGACTTAGAGTAGATCAACTCACTACATTATCCTGAAAAGTGTTCTACAAACCAGAGATAGTCATATTAGTCACATTATTTAATTTTCAGCATTAACGTTTGGATACATTAATTCATGGGCTGCTCACCATGCAACAATGTCACATAATCTGATAAAGTAGCTATAAGTAATCTGACAGTTGGTTGATTTCAATTGTCATTATGTAGACAAAGGAAAATACTAGTGTCGCTGGGTTAAGTAAAGTAGGTTTTACAATTCCATCTATTTAGTTTTCAAAACTAATATTTCCATGATATTTAACTTCGCTGCAGAGGAGAAAAATGGTGATCAATAGCCAAGGTTTATGCCCAGAAAAGCTCACTGAGATTTATAGCTACTGTGAAAGCATAATTTAAAATTATAAAGAAAGTCTCTTTTTAATTTTGCGGTTTGACAACAGAGTTGGACAAGTATTAAAATTTCGCTTTTAAAAAATGATACCTTTATATGCACATAAGCAACTCTACTGAAATGAAATTAGTCTGAGAATGCAATTTAGATTTAGAGAAGCAGGGCTGTGAAAAATTAATCACTCATTCCCCACTCCATGATGAAATTCAGTGTTTTCCAAAGGGCATCTCTCCAGTGGCTGTGCAGTGGTGCAAAGGGCTACACTGTTGCGAGGACTTTAATCTTTTTGCACGGAATCAATGAAGAACAGTGTTGAATACAAGACAGCTGCCCATCACAGGTGTGTTAGATTAATCTCAGTGAGAGGGAGATATTAACAGACATCACCAAATAATCGATTGTAATGCTCTGGAAAAACACAATGTGCTGGAGAGAAAACAAGAACTCTTTGTGATGAGCATTCTGTTTGTTTCTGTAAGGATCCATTTCCTTATAGAAACATGTTGGGGGAGTCGATATTTCCTAACTATACTAAATTCTAACTTCAGGACCATTTTATCTACCTTCTCATCACCTATGTCTAAATATTCTCATCATTCAAGGTTAAGCTCAAATTCAATTATTCTATGCAAAGGAAAATCAGATATTTTCTTGCATTGCTATAAGACAATTTAATTACTCATACACACACGAACTTGATAATATTATGACAAAAATACACTGGCCAGTTCTGTAATCTTTTGGTGATCTTTCAACCAGATAGATGGTTTTGAGCATTTAAGGCTCAAAAAATCAGAGAAGTCCTAAAGTGTCGAGGCAGGTTACCTGTTCTGGTCTTGCTTGCACAGCTCTGTGATTTTAAGGCTGAACATTTATAGATGGCATTGAAATATTCTTTGGGTTTCAAAAAACTGTGGGTCTACCCTAAAGAAGAATGCTTACAGATTATTTTGTTTTGTCGCTACAGACAGAATAAAATAGAAATCTTACACAAAAGTCAATTGAAAAATTATAGTCTCTAGAATTTCTGTGTCAATGCCTCAAATAAAGAGAATTTTCTAAATAAAGGGAAATGTATCCCCAATCCATTTATAAAATCAGTTGATTAACTCAAACTGATTTTTAGTAAAAACTTCTGTCTATATTAAAGGCTTCTTTTAATGAATAAAGTCATTAAAGCATTATTTTAAACACTGCATATATGGACAGAAAGAATCCAATGAAAACAGAATTTGAATGCAATTCCTGAATCATCAGGGTGAAGAATGAAATATCTTGGACCAGGTCAAGCTTTGCAAAAAAGAATAAAAATCACTGGACCTGGCCTGGCCGGTATGAGCTGCTCAAGATGCCTGAAGGTTCCGTTCTCCACTCTGCTATTCTCACTTCCTCCTCCTCTGCCCTAGATCAAATCTGTTAAGTGTTTTGGAATGCCCAAACTTTTCAACGTTTTAATAGATATTTTAAATATGACTTGTCAAAAAGGCATTGCTAGACGGGTGAACACATGCACCCAGGAATTACAGAATCCGAATTCAAAAGCTGCTCTGCAATCTACTAAGTGTGTGATCTAGGGCAAGTTACTTTCCCTCTCCAAACCTCAGTCCTTCCAGACATACAATGAGATGATTATCTTCCTCGTATGACTGTGTGAGATTTGAGTGATGTTATCTCATGAAAGCATATAAGGACGGCTGGGGGAAGATATCAGAATGATGTATAATATTTTTATCTTTCCCTGAAATTTTTTCCTCTCCAAGGCTTCCACCTTCAAGGGACAGTCAGGAAGCATACTGCCCCAGGGAGGAAAGAACATATTCTGCCTGGAACAAAGAGGCCACTGACTGATTGGCTTTGAGCATCAAAGCCGATGCCCAGCGGCAATAGCAAGGTCTTTTTTTTTAAAGGTTTGATGAAAGTTCATAATAATGCAATTGACAAGGAAATTTAGTTATTTCTGAGATATACATTCTAAAGTAATAACTAGAATTATGACTTATAACATTATACCAGAACATATAAGATTTTTAGAAATTTCATGTAATGTCTGAAACATTTATCTTAACCTATTTCCATACAAATAACCCAGTGAAAGTTTAGTATTAGTTTTTTGTTTGTTTGTTTGTTTATACTGCAGGTTCTTATTAGTCATCAATTTTTATACACATCAGTGTACACACGTCAATCCCAATCGCCCAGTTCAGCACACCATATAGCAAGGCCTTGAAAGCCAGGCCTTAAATGACTTTCTGAATTCCTCTAATTCAATTTGACACATCAAACACTAAGCCGGACTGATCAGATCATAGCCCAGGGTAGAGAAGAAATGGAAATTTCAATCCTTCTCACCAAAGTGAAGGGAGGTAGAGATAAAGAGATGGGATCGAATGGTGAGACACCAGCAACTTGGCAGTCCTCAGTGCTGGAGGGAGAGGTGGGGAATTAGATGGAATAGAGTGGACCCTTCAAGAGAAGGGTGCATCCTCTTATTTCCTGTTTGGGTACCTGCGAGAGAATAACCTCACACCCTCCCCCCTTCTCTAGCCCAAATGCTAGAGTAGTTACAAGACAGTAGACAGAGTAAAAGTGAATGCGGTTAGCAAGAGCGGGTACCACTGCACAGCCATGACACTTTTACAAGGTGAAGGGCTGAGAATTCCTCTATGTCGTTAGGAACAAATGCAGCAGGAGCGGGCAAGATGTGCTCAGAAGTCGGATTTGAGTCTGACTGCGGAGCCTGCAGAAAGGGCTGCCAAGGAAGTGGGAGACGGACTCCCGCTGAAAGCCATCTAGCCTGAAACCCAATGAAGTCATGACCTACAGTGGGGTGCAATGCAACTGAGAATTAGGGTGGAGCCCAGGCATCAGGAGGAGACAGCCCAAGCTTCCCAGAAGCATCATCTGTGACTAGGAACTCCGCCAGAGTTACCACAGTCACAGACTTCTGTCACTAATGCCAGCAGTTAAATCAGAGATGAGCCTAGACCAACAGTATCTCAGCAGTCCGTGCCCATCCAGGGATCCGACCAGCCACTCATGAGATCACAGATCACCATTTCCCTGATCCTCCCTGCAACTAGGTCACATACGCACAGAGAGGACAGGGAGAAGGGAGAAATCTGAAAGTAAATATTCAATGCTAAGTGATCTAATCTCATGCATATTACTTGGTTGGATTACATTTAGGCTTTCCCACTTGCTCTCTCCAGGAGAGATGGAGGCTTGCAAGTGAGATTAAAACATTTAAGGAAAATCTGAGTATATTGTTGATATAGTTACTCCCCACTCCCCCACTGGTTACAGGTCTACACCTACGCAATAACTCAAATAATGCTCACAATAACCTTATGAGAAAAATACGGCTATTACCCCCACTAACCACTGCAAGACTAATAGAAGTCTACTGTTCATCACAGAACATTAGGCTAAGGGTAATGGGGCCAAGTTCACTGTTGCATTGTGCATGGGTTGGGGGAGGGAGGCTTCAGTGTTTTGGTTTTGTTTTCATGATCATACATCACTTGTCTAACCCTGGACGGTCACATCACCTCCATGAAATTTTGTTCAGAGAAGAAGACTAAATGATCCAGAACTAATCAACTATCCATATGTGAAACCATGCCCTCCAGATTTGGGTTTAATAGTGGCACACAGTACATGAAAGAAAACAAAGTGGAACTGAATACTGCTTTGGAAGCCAAGGAAGCAAAACAAAGCAAATTTTCATATGCAAGGTCAGATACAGGCCTTGCTAAGATAAACTTTAACCGGTAACAAGTCTAGGGCTCTTTCTGTTAACCAAACCAGGGTTGTTTCGTCTGACATGCAGCAAACCAGAACGCTGAGACACCTGGATTTGTAGCAAAGAGAAGGTTTATTCACGAGGCAGCCAAAGGAGGAGACGAGGAGACGGGAGAACGAGTCTCAGATCTACCTCCCTGACGGCTCAGGTCATTTATGGAATAAAGAATAAAGAGGCAGGTTGTCAGAAACGTGGGGAGCACGGGGAACGTGGGGAAAGGTGATTGATACAAATGTGCGGTACTCGTCGTCCAGCTCAGAGTAACTAAGCCACAGGTCTCTGCATGTTAAAAATTGGAGGTGCTTAGCATCACGCAAGGGTAGAGTTTTTGGCCCTCTGACATCAAAAGGTCACTGAGCAGACACTCCCATGCCCAGCTGGAGGGTGAGTGGGCCCAACCAGTCTTAACCAGCTCGGCTAGAATTAGACACTTCTGACTCCTAGTTCCTGGAAAACAACTTGGGAAAAAATATCTTACTGTTTAGGCTACCAGCCACTTAGAGGGCATGCAAGCCTTTTGGAGCAACAATTAAAATGACCTTGATTATTGAAGGAAGGTGAAATAGATTTGACTAATGATTACCCACGGCTTCATTTCCACCAAACAATGGAAAATAAAAATGTATTGATTGATTTCACCATAAAAGCTGTATGCATCTGCTTTATGTAAAGTCTCCAAAAGATTAAGTCAGTTACTCTGCATGAAGTTGGCTTTCATTTTAGACACCTGAAAAAATACAGGCTTAAGTTAGGATGATAATAATAATCCTCAGGCAATTTTGAAGGAGGTTTTATTCTGAAGCTAAAGTGGAAATCTTGAAAAATGTCTACCTTTCAAATATCAATTTCTAAGTCAATCATTTCCTGGATGTAAAATCAATGACCATCACCAGTCAAAAATTGGTTAAGTTCTTGCTTTTCTGTGAAGGTGACATTGGTCTTTTAATGCTGCATTTTTAATGTTCTCATTTTTGCTTTATAATGTTTCTATGTATTTTTTCTTTTTTTTTACTAGTCCACACTTTAGTAACAGTTTTGTGCCTGGGTCCATGTCTTGATGGATTTATATTAACCCTTATACAAATTTTTAACTGATGTTACCTTAAACTATTACAGTTCCACAAAAGTATTTTGACCACATACTAACAGAAACTTGAATAGCTATTCTGGCACTTCAGAATCAGTGGGTCACATATAAAGAAATATTGTAAATCAGCGACAAAATAAACCCCAGAATTGTTTATAGATTATTTATTCAAAACTAATAGCATCAATTATTAGTAAATACTTTAAAGTACAGAACTGCTGTTGAAGGAAGATTTTCAGGGATAGACATATATATTGATATAATAGGAACTTGTAAGTTCAGAACTGTGCTAAACTGCAGGATATCTAAAGACATAAAGTTCTAGATATATTTTACTTTATTAATAAAGCATATTAAAATTACTAGTCATAGAATGAGTATGAAATAACAGTGATTTTTCTCTATTTTTTTCTGGATTGCCAGATTGTATAATCATATATCAAAATCTATATGAGATTTATATACTGCAATTTGATATTGTGCCATGCCATAATACTGGTTGAACCATATTAGGATTCTGATAAAATCGTTTTTAAAAGTGAAATAATATCTTTTAAAAAAATCAAGGATATCATACTTTAACATATAAATTGTTTCTTTCTTCAAAATACACTCAGATGGAGGAGTATATTCAATAAATAGACCATAAACAGACCAGAAAATTCAAGGATCTGGTGATTTGAAATTTCTCACCAACTAATAGTGTGAATTAGACGAAACACGTGACCACTGGGAGACAGCTCCCTAATGTAAAGTGAGGGGTTTAGCGAGAAGCACAGGACGTTTGGAGCGACTCCTAAGATTCTATGAATTTGTGTCCCCCTGTGGGTTTTTTGTTTGTTTGTTTTAGTTTTTGTGGTAAGAACACCTAACATGAGATGTGATCTCTTAACAAAATTTCAAGTGCACTATATTTTATTAACTCTAGGCATGATGCCATACACTAGGTCTCTAGAAACTGCTGGAGGTGATGCCTATGCTTATTACTTTGCGGCAATGGTCTCACTGGTGTGTGTATATGTCTAAACTCATCAAATTATATACATTAAATATGTGCAGCTTGCGTATCAATTATAATTCAATAAATCTCTAAGAAAAGATTCTGTAAATTATTTGACTTTCTAAATAGGCATTGGAAGATTTTAGCATTTCGCAAAGGTCTAAAGGGTGCAAAAAGCAACAGATCATTTGCTAAACTGGGCCAGCTGAGAACCTGGTGCTTCTTTGTTTTAAAATGTTGAAGTATCTAATGGGCACAGAACACTCAGCCTGGTTTGTACTCTACCTTTAGGTAATGGACTAGTTGCGTTTGAAGTGGTAGTTACTGGTGAAGGAAAGCAGGATGATTCGGGAGGGCTGAAGTCAAGGAGAAATCCAAGTTGAGAGAAGTGTCTTATGATTCCCAGTAAGAGACCAGGGGAACAGGCAGCTTACGTGTGTCTCATACATCAGTTCTGACTGTGACTTGCTAAGGACCAAGGGAAGGCTGAGGCTTTTCTATTTCTATTGTAAGGCTAGCGCGGCACTCTCCTCATCTGGCTTCTTTCCAGGTATGTACATGGTGATAACATCCCCAGCGGAAAGAGGCATTAAAGGGACCTAAGCTTTAGGGATCCATCATGAAGCCCCCAGTTCTTCACTTTGGAGCTGATACATCCAAACAGCATAAAAGGCTGAAGTAGGCTAATGCCTGTGTATATTACACAGGATCTTTATCATGGCTCTGTGATGTCTTTAGAAACTCGTAGACCAGCTGACAATAAAAATCTCAGCAGTGTTTTATCTTAGACATGTCACAAGCATGCAAGCTAGATGGAGGCCCCCTCTAAAGGGCTGACCTACAATACCAAACCTGAAGCTTGAAATTCCTGTTTATCAAGAAATGAAACACAGCAGCAAGGGCAGTGACAAGTTTCAACCATAATAGCTATGTCCCACCCTTGTCCTGGAGCTTCCTGTTGCAGGGGTGAATGAATAATTTAATCTGCATGAGCCATCAATTCTAGTCCTCCTTCAAAAATTTGGCAGTAGTCCCAGCTAATTTCATTTATGATGTGGGTTTTTTTTGAGACCATGAGTATTCAGGAAGTGAAAAAGGGCAACTAGCATCTCATTATGCAAGTGTGTTTCTGTTCTTTATTTTTCCCTTCCAGTAATACTTTATTGATTTATTAATCAGCAACCAAAGGATAATGACCCGCCATTTCCTCATTAATTAGTCATAGGAACAAGCAACACTAATCAGTCTAACTTCAACTACAAATAATTAGTCTTTTTATTTCTCTTGAGAGAGGAGAATGAATTATAGAAATTTTATTATGCTTTATATTTTTTCACTGAATGAAAATGTATATGTTGGGTACTTAGTGTAAGATTCATATTTTGTGAACTGTATAATCAGGAAAGAACTTTTTATGCAAACAGTTTTGATTAATAACTTGACAGAGTTGCTTAGTCATCCTCTAGCAAAGTTTTTCGTAATATTTTTTCTTTGGTACACCACCTCCCTCTGCCCTCAAATTAGTCTGCTAAAGTTAGAAATAGTAATAAGGACAAATTCTAGGAACTGAAAAAATCGTCCTACTTATTTGCTTACTGAATTTTGGTAACTTTTCTTACATCAAAACAGATTTTTTTTTGAATGGATAAACAACAAAGTCCTACTGTATAGCACAGGGAACTATATTCAATATCCTGAGATAAACCATAATGGAAAAGAAAATTTAAAAGAATGTATATATATGTATAACTAAATCACTTTGCTGTACAGCAGAAATTAACAACACTGTAAATCAACTATACTTCAATTTAAAAAAAGTATTTTGAAATTCAACTGTTTTGTAAATTGGTTAGTGGATAATTGAGATATATAAAAGCAGTTACAGTGAAATAAAATTAATAAACTATTCATGAAAACTTTTTAATAAAACAGATTTTTTTCTATCGTTCATGCAATCGTTCTCTTAATCATTGGTCATTCATCACATATTTATTGGGCAACCACTATGTGCCAAGCACAGTGCTAGTTGCTATAGTTATTATATCCTGCTGTACCATATACACGTGATCTTGCAGTCATGGTCTACCCTTAAACGAAGGATGCAAATATTTTTATAAACATAAATATAAATACACTATTATTAATTGAGATAATTTCCAAGATGAAAATAATTACTTCTATTTCTTGATTCTGAATAGTTTTCATGGTTTCAATTACCACTGTTTGTCTAAGGACTCTGACAAAATCAGTTGACAATTAAATACAAACATTCCTTCTCACTAATATACATCTTTTCTTGTTAATCTCGTCTCCATTCTTTTACCTTTCACTTAGCAGAACAAACCATTCTCCCTGTTGGTTTTTCCACTGTTAAATCCTCCTTTTATTTATCCTAAAGAAACCCTGTTTTTTTTTCCTCAATCTATACCTGACCAGGGTGATCATATTATTGTTCACTTTATCATCGACCCAACTTTAACTTTTATTAAAATAAGTATCTTTTCCAAATTCACTAAAATCACCATTTATCACTGGGAAAAACTATTATGAATAACCTCCCCGTTAATGTGATACACATTTGGATCTGTGTTTTTATTTAAACTACTTCTTAACGGTATCTGTATGATAGAGAATAGTCTGTCAGGCAATGTACTGGAACACTGGGCTTTACTTTTGCTTAAAGTTTAAAAAATATTTTCTCAACTCCCAAGTTACTTGTTCTCACGTTTTGAGTTCCATCGGAGCATTTTTAAAGTAATTTGAACTATATAACCCAAACCTTTGTTCTAATGACTATTGTTACAATATCTCTTCATTTATTATTTTGAACAAAACAAACAAACCAGAGCAGGCTCATTTTCTCTATCTATAATTGTATCTATCGATCCCTTTATTTATGGTATTTTTGATGTTAACCATGATTCAAATAATGCTTGTTACATGAATGAATGAAAAACATGTTTTCCTATCGTGTGTTAAAAAAATAACTTTGTAAACTAAAAAATTTCTATTGCTGGCACATTTGTATGATTAGCAAAAGAAAGGAGGTAGAAGGAAGCCAGCTGAAACTGATGGAACCTACCATGAAGCAAGAATGTTATTTACATACTGCTATTTTAAACTCAGGGCACCCTGAATGGGAAGAATTTAATCCCCAATTAGACAGAAGAAAGCCAAGCTTCAAGAGATTAAATAATATTTTAGATAGGATTTAAATGCGTGGCTTTCTTATTTCACACCTCATTTTTTCCCCTACTATATATACTACATGATACATTCCACCATGCTACTAGTTGTAGGTTGGTTTAAAAACTTTAAACACGTGTTTACACATGTAAATATATGGGTTCACATAAATCAGAATGAAGCATATGACTTGCTTAATGCCCTCCATTCGAAAGAGGCAGAGAGGTCAGATATTTTGAGACTGACATTGCCAGTGCTACTTGGTCAATTCAAGCAGCAATCATATGGTCAGGTTTTAGGTGAATACTTGAGGCCAACTTTGTCCTTGGGCTCTTTGCCTTGAGATCATTGCCAGTGGATGCTTGGTGTTAGGTGAGAAGCTACATAATCCATATGAATAAAAATCTATGCAAACACAACATAAAGAAACAAAAATCAAAATACGTATTTTGATTATAGATTAGCTCGGTGATATTGGAAGAAATTAAATGGTATATTTAAATAAAGTTTATGCTACCACAGCATCATGTTGGTGATGAATTTAAATCTGGAAGTTTGATTGGTGAGATCTAACATTAAAAGAACACATGGATAGAGGTTGAGTCACTATATTTTTACTAAGTTGTATAATTTAATGTTTTAATGGGTTTCATCATTTTCACCTTGCAGCACAAGATAATGTTGACAAGGAACCAATCTTTAAAGTACTACTTTTAAAAAGAGAAATGGTGCATTATATTCCTGACACTTAAGGTCAAGTACTGAAGATGCATTGTATATTAATGTATCCAATATATCAGACCAGAAGTTAATGTCTACCCTCCCTTTTGGGTCTAGACTATTTCATAAACCTATTTTTACTTCCTTCAGTCTGATTAATAGTATCCTGAAATACTCCATCCTGACAGCGCATAAAGATAGCTTGCATGTTACATGAAAATCATGAAGGAACTAAGTCTCATTATATTTAAAATGATACATTTCAGAAATTGAAAATAACTTCATGCATAGGTTTAATTAAACACACTCTAGTATGGTGTTTGCCTTTAGGAAATTATTCAAAGCTAGTGGTTAACTGTTGCAATTTCCACTGAATTGCTGGATGGACTCTCCCACTAAAACTTTGCTAGAATGGGTTCAAGCCACCCTTTCTTTAACAACATATATCAATTGTAACAGCTATGATTGACAGTCGTAACACAAATATATTTTCCAATTTTTTTTTCTATCTGGGTCAATGATTTTACCTTGTGATATGTCCTTGAAAAATAGTGTCGGTGGTGTTAAAAGAGAATTTAGCTAAAACAAAACACAAATAGCTAAATACTTAAGAGTTTCTGTTTGGAGTAAATAGGTATGGTAATAGGCCTAGAGGCTGATTTCCAGCTTTGCCACCTACTGCCTCTACAACCTTAAGCAGATTACTTAAATTGTTTGTTCCTTAGCATCCACATGTTTTGGGTTGTGGGGTTTTTTGTGGGTTTTTTTTTTTTTAATATTTATTTATTTTTTGGCTGCGCCGGATCTTCGTTGCGGAACTAGTTCCCTGACTAGGGATTGAACCCGGGCCCCGTGCATTGGGAGCACAGTCTTAAACACTGGACCACCACAGAAGTCCCACATCCACATGTTTTAAAAGGAGGCAATTATAATGCCTACCTCTCAAATTGATGTAAGACCTAAATGAGACGATATATGCTAAAAAGACTTTATAAAGGCTAAATTCTTCCACAGATAGAGTTCCTCTTCCTTTCTCATTTCATTATTAATTTTGTTTGTTCCTTTTCATAAGTCAGTATTAATGAAGAGAAGATAAGGCATTCCTTATTCTCTTCTGTTTTTATGTTCTAGTCATTCTCAGCATAATAATTTTTAGTAAATTTAGGGAAAGCATCACCAAATAAATATATATTATTAAGATAATATACTTAGTAGCCTGAACCCATATTATAAATTAGATTGGTCTATGATCACAGATTATTCTATGAGTCAGTCTACTGGATGCAAGATATGCATTCTGTGCAATGAAGTACACAAAATCTTCATATAAAGAAAAAAATAGGAGGTTTTGGAAAATTTTGTGTCAAAATTTGACCTCCCAGTTTCAAAACTTTAAAAATTAAATGAATCACTCAGGATCCTAACTTTTGAATTAGGCAATTTAATAAAAAGACTGTTTACAAAAATAGAGTTGAGAGAGCAAAGCCTCCAGGATTACAGTACACGGGGATTAGTAATAGTAGGGGAAAACTGTTACCATTCCCACCACCCCTACATGATAGAACTATTACCAGAGACCAGAGTGACAGAGAGCTATGAGAAGGATGCTTGACAAGATTGCAACCTTCAATTCAGAGAAGAGTATGACACCAGCACACACAGCTTTGGGGACGGAAGATGGGGGAATAAATTATTAACCTCAGCCTCTTCTTTCTCTCCAGGTTTTTAACAGGTGCTCACATATACATAACACAGCTGTATATGAAATGGAAAAGGGACCCATTAAAAAAAAAAAAAAGAAAAAGAAAAAACACACAACAACTTTCTGGAGTACCAAGCAGAATGGCTAAGGATGGAGAGTGCAATGGAGGGGCTAACTGGTAGACCACCAGTCCAAGAGAGCTGAAATAAATATAGATATATTTGTCTCAGAATAGTCGGTTGGTTTTGCATTGACACGATTGTATATGATATTAGTCAGACGTTATGACAGGTCTCATCTCTTCCTCCTTTCTTTAAAGTGGGCATCATTTGCAGCAGTAAAATATTAAAGATAGTGCAAAAAACAAGGAATTGAGTTTCCAATCCCAAATTAAACACTAAAGAGAAGCAAATAGTTTATTCACCACTACCAGAGAATTTCCTTTCAGAATGCAGCATTAGGTAGGTTTTGTTTGGTAGAAAGCATTATATCGTTGAAGAGTAACACAAGTTTATTTTTTGGAGGACAAAACCAGAAAAACGCAACTCTTGCTTAAGCAGATGTCACATGACACACCATGCTTTTTTTTTAAATGGCAGCAGGATTAGCTACTTTCCCAATTTCATTTTCTGCCTTCAAAGGTACACACATTGTAACACGCACTCAGCCAAGTAAGAAACCTGTAATGGCTAGGCTAAGCTCAGCCCCAACAGAAGAAATTAGATTGTTTTATGATCACAGATTATTTTATGAGTCAGTCTACAGGATGCAAGATACGCATTCTGTGCAATGAAGTGCACAAATCTTCATATAAGGAAAAAAATGGGAGGTTTTGGAAAATTTTGTGTCAAAATTTGACACCTACTCAGAGCTTATGAACATTCTTTCATTTAATTAAAATACAATGTTAAACTTTGACAGAAATATTTGTATTCTTTTATACTTTATTCTTAATTTGAACTCTTAAATTTGTTGATGTTGAACAGCTTTGCATATTGCATTTTCCAGGGTATGTTGATATATAACGTGATAGAGTTTTCTAAGAATCATATCTACTGAGAAGACATCCTTTTCACCTTAACAAATCATGGAAGACTATGCAGCATTAATTCACTGGCCTCCCAAGAGTAACATGATACATATTCAAACAAAAGAGATGCAACTCCTGTGCTTCTACAGATTTGTGAAATAACAATGAAAAATGTAAATGAAAAGGACAGTGGAAGTAAAGAGTGAAGCCAAGATGGATAACTTTTATTTTAAAGAATAATTACTAAATCATCACACAGACTAAATGTATTCTGCCAGTGGTATTTCAGCTTTAGAAATTACTGGATATAGAACAGGATTGATATGGGTCAGAAAAAAAAAAAAAAAGGTTTGACCCACGACTAAAACATATACACCATACTCTGCATTCTAGCTAAATGCAAGGGAGAACTGGTAATATTATGTAAATATTATTCATAATTTTATAAACACATTCTCAAAACATAAATTGGCATCTTGAACATATGTACTAATTGTTTAGCATAATGCCTACAATAGTTCCAATTCCCAATATTAGACAAAAATGAACCTAAAATTATTAGATTCTCTATTAATGGATTCTGAACAGTAGCCTGAATTTTTCTAGATTTATCTTCCTGTGTTGGTGGCCTCATGGAGAATCATTATTGCTGTGTTCTCCTGGGCCATATGGAGAATATAACTGCCTTCTACAAACCTCTATCTTAACAAACAGAAAAGGTATTCTTTAATATATTTTCACTAGCCTTAAATATTAAAAATAAAGTCTCTTGAAAGGGCAAATTGCTGTGTTAAACATTTCATCATAATTGTATATATACTACGGCTGGATACAGTCATATGTGAAATTTCAGATGTAGTTTACGCTATAGGGAAAAAAGTGCATGGTCTGAAACGCAGGTATTTAATTTTTTCCCTAGAAACGAAGACTTCTCCTTTACTATATACTTTATTTTTAATGTCTTAATTATTCACATTATTTTGTCCTAAGAGATTTTAATTCCAAAACTGCTATAGTTTAAAAGTTTTCAAAATGGAAAAAGCAGTAATGCTGCTATTAATAGTTTCCATTCTCCTAAAATATTGTCATATTTAAACATTTTTTTAAATCTACAGGCTTATTTTAGTTTCAAACATTGTAAAGTTTTCAGAATAGTCTTTCACTCAGAAGACATAAATATGCTTATCTGAAGTGGTTCTGCTCAGCAATTCAATAAATTGTGCGGTCCACAGGGAACACCATTAATTATGTAAAGACTGATGGGGATTCATTTACTTGGTTTCTTTCAGAACCACTTGACTTGTCACTATTTAATTAAACAATAATATATGTGATAGTAGGGAGAAATGTATGCTGTCCGTAAACAATACTAAATATGCCCCTGGAATAGAGAATGGGATTTTAGATGTCTTCATATTTATAGAGAAAATCACAGAAAGAGAATTATAAACACTTGCCTATGTGACATATATCTCCAATCATATATTTTCTTTAGTTTCCTGTTAAAGGAGAACACCGTGAAGACAAATAACTACCAGTGCATGAAAACATTCCTTTATTTCGCCTCTCAAAGTGTCCATTTTCTTCCAGAGTAGTAGATTTTATGCATTTTATGTAATGTTCACATGTCTTAGTTCAATTTGAAAATACAGCACTGCGCACACTGCATGTGTCATTACCTGACAGGTGAAAATTCCAATAACAAGATATTAAAGACAGGCTGCTGAAGGGTGAGGCAGAGTTGGTATTATACAATAAACAGTTTTAAAAAAATTAAAATTACACAATTGCGAGCTCTTCTGATGTAAGTTATAATATCTAAAATGTTTTAACTACAGAGTTGAAATATCTGAAAAGTTTTTAAACTACATGATCCCTGACCCTATTAAGCTGTTGGCACCAAAGGACTGGTGTGAGAGAGATGGCATACAGATGACAGCCTGTCAATTTTCTAGCTTTGGGACCATGGGAAGATCGTGTAACTCTTTGACACTTATTTTTCTAACAGGGGCATGCAATTATTTACATTGGAATAGATATAATGTATATCAAGTCATAGATACAGCATATGCAAAGCATCTATACCCGTGCATACTGCAAGGATAACTATTATAAATAGGCATTATAATCTTTTCCCTGATTTTATGTTTAAGAACAATATTGGCACAAGGAGTCAGTAGAAGCAGAGATCACTATTGTCACATGGAGATAGGATTAACAGACCTACTAAGTGACTAGTCGATTCATATTTAGTTTTCTATTTAGAGCTTATCATATTTCCCTTAAGGTATTATTTGGTCTGTGAATCTTAGGATAGACAATATAGCTTTCTCTGAGATGTAAAAGAGATTTTGCATAAAACAAGGTTTTATGGGAATTCTTCCCCATAGATATATTTTATTTAGCTTAAAGAATGTCCTTGAATTGATAGCAAGTCAACATGAATATACTTAAAACAAATGGTGGGATGCACCAAATCATTTATTAAATAATTTTAATTTCATATGTTAAGCAAAAGTAGTATACAAGTTTTACATTAAAAAGAACTCCTCCCAAAACAATTTATTTTAATAAGCTGGAGTTTTCTCTTTTTATTAACTTTGAAAATTTGTCTGGTGAAAAAAAAAATATCTTGCGTAAGCTACAAACACTTATAGCCATGCAGTATGTCAGAAAACAGAATTTTCTAAACAGATTAGAAGTTTATCTCTTTGCTATACCACAACAGACTCTATGTATAAAGTAGAAAACGATTAGAAAGAGAAGGATTACTGATTCAAAAATCCCACTACCAGGGACAAACACTGTCAGTATTCTGATGCATATATTTCTGGTTTTATAATGTACATGTTCTGTAATCACAGCTCATTCTTACCATGAAATTTTATATGATACTAACATTAAAAATTACAGAAGACTCTCACTGCATATTATTATAAACACTTTATGAATGTGATTTTAATAGCTATATAACATAACATCTAGTAGCATGATATCTAGTAGACTTTTCATAATTTGTACAGCCATTCCCCACTGCTAAATATTTTGGCTACTCTAAATATCCATGCATTATATATATGCAACAGTAAACTTTGGGGGGGCATAAGTTTCTTTATATCTTGGTTTTTTCTTAGGCCTGACTGTCAGGAATGACATTACTGGGTCAAAGTTGAGATTTTCTATGGCTCTTGATACACAAGCATTGAGTTTTTAACATTAAAATTAAAGTTAGATAAATATGATATTTTCTGCAACTAAATCTGAGGACCTCACTCAGGGAGACTTATTATCTAGTTTCATTCCTGGATAGGAAATACAATTCCCAATAAAATTTAGCCATCAGTAAAAAATAAAAATCCCTTGGCTGAAATCAGATAATATGGGTTATGCATGGGGACCAGGAAAGATTCTTCTACACTATTAGTGGCGTTTTTTTCGTGTAAATATGTAAATCTTTGGGGCAGCTCAAAGGATGGCTTGGTGTAGTAAAAGCCCCACATAATCTCCATTACCAACCTTCCAAACAACCACAAATAAGCACACAGTCTAAAAAAAGACAATGCTTTTCATATATAAACAAGACACCCGCACGTCACCACAAGGATTGTCACCCCTAATTCCCTACTATATAGAAAACCAGGAAGCCAGGAGTGAGCTTTATTCTTGTCTATGTTGTTCTCTGCTCCATCACCGACCTCACTTCAACTGCTCTAAAGAGAACTGTCAAAAAGGGTGATTTTATTGCGTGTTTCTCGACCTTAGGATTTTATAAAGACAGCAAAATGATTTGTGACCAAAAACAAATTCAGGGATAGATAGAATGACATACACTTCACAAAGTACTAACTGAAGCAAAAATTATAAATAATACCAAAAACAATTTAATTGAGATCAATGTCAATTCTCAGTTCTTCCGTAATAAATATCTGATCCACACACACACACACACACACACACACACACACAATTGACACAATTAGTGTGGATTAAAAAAGACTATTTTCCTTTCTGCTTCATTTGGAATTTTTCTTCTTCTAGGGTCTATTGATCCTCTTCTTCTATGTTACTGTTTTTCAACTGTAATACATTCTGGAAAATCCAATAGGCTGTAAATATGTTGAAGGGAAACTCTGTAGCTGCACTAATACTTCTCAGAACACCTAGCAGAGTAACCGGCACTTAGCAGGAGCCAATAAATATTTACTGAATGAATGGGTTATTTGAATGTAACATTCCTTCTTTGTATTAGGAGCCCTAAACTATTTTCAGGTTCCTCTGAAATGTCCCATGTAATGACTCAAAATTCCCATTAAGTGGAGTCCTTGCTGATTGTTTTCTATGATGCTGTACTTCTCCTGTGGAAATATCAGTACTGATTGCGTGCTTTACCTCTTAACCTGAAACAGCTTTCTAAAATTTATTTGAACACAAATGCTCTGTGCGCTTGTGCTTTCTGTCTCATTGATGTAAAGAGAAGACTTATATTTCCCTCTCTAAGTCGTGACTATCTTAGCTGGGGTCCAACAAAAAAATGGAAAACCCCATTTTGAAGAAATATGAATTTGATGATGATCCCTCTGGGAAACATGCCTTTTGGTTTCAGCCATTCAGGGTCTGTTTTTAATAAAATATTTTTTAACCCCAACTGTTCAGGCTATGGAAAGACATTTCATTACTCCATTTTCAGTATGCAACTTTTTCTTAGTTCCACTCAGAGGCCATACTCATTACTACTTGGTAGAGTGACAAAGTCTGAGCTTCTCCAGAAGCAAAAGGATTAGAAGAGGGAACGCAGATATGCACATTTTAAGTCATGATAGCTCTAGTCTTGGAAGAACAGAACAATCACTGTGGATATTTTGGAAGGATTCCATTTCTTGGGACTACCCAAAGCCACTACTCACAAATTGAACTGTCTTTCAAATTAGTTTTCAGACTCCATCAGCTGGAATTTTGGAGGAATAAACTCAAACTTTTTTGACTATCTTTTAGCTAGACACTGCCCATGGGGCAAGCAGGTGGGGTTCGGGGCGGGGGGGTGGTGGGCTGTGGTGGAAGGGAGACTTTTTTTTTCAAGCATAGAAACAGAAATATTAAAAGTGCCATTCACAATCCTCTTAGGGGAAAAATCAAGTGAGAAGTTGTGTATCACTGATGGGACAATGTTTTCACATCTCCATCGGTTTCTTCCTTCCACTCTCTTTCTCTCTAATTCCTTATTGGTCTATAGCATTGAGGTGGGCACCCCCTACAAAAGGAGGTAAAGTGTTTTCAAATAGAAAATGTATTCTTAGGGCAACAGGAAATTATTAGAGCTGAAACACCTGCACACACACACACAAAAGAAAGGACAAAACAGGACATTTTTCCTTCCAGTTTTGCACGATGATATAATTAGAACCCTAATTATTTAATTAACGTGGTCATGGATCTTATTTTTCAGTTTCGGTAAGTTATAGTAGTTCCTCCCATCTTTGGTGTTTCCCTTTCCTCCTATGGTCTCCTCTCTCCATTTGTTCTCCTGTCCTGCCCTGGTGGTTTCACTTCTAATCTTTCTGCTCTGCCCACCCCTACAGGCCCATTCCTATGTCAACTTATTGATCTGTCTCCCAGCTCTGACTCTCTGACACCTTGGTTCAGTGCATTATGATTGATCTTGGGTGATGAATTCTTATCTAGAATTTCTCCACCATAATTCAGGTTGATATTTCAAGGTATAATAAACTGTGCCCCATTTACTGGAGTCCATCTCGTATATGTTATGTGTCCCCATCCAGTGGCAGGGAAGAGACAATTTCATCAGATATTTTAAAGGAAGAATTTAAAGACATAACCGCTAATTAGATGAATCTTAAAGAGAACTTAGAGTTACAGTCGTCATTATTTGGAGAAAGAGGTACTGGAAAATAAAGTGGCCTTTGGCAGGAATCAACAAGCATGGAGGTGGAAGTGAAGATGCATTTGGTTGGGCAAAGGAATACAGGGTTGAGACCGGGGAGAGATGGTATATTTTGATGTCATAAGATAGTTTTTGAAGGAACAGAGGTGACTCTGGAACTTAGATATGTACTACTGAAAAAATGTCAAGAAACAGATGAAATTATTGAAATACTACCCTGGAATTCACATACAGTACCAGATAATTGTCCAACTTAGTATTTTAAATGCAGAATTTAGTTTTATAAAAAAAAAAAAGATGTTCTATGCCAGGCTCATATCTGTTCTCATTGGCTCTGATGAAGACTCACCTCTAGAACATCAGAAAAAGGAATATAAATTTGGCAATATCGTTTTCTCCCCCAGCTTGAAGACAGGTTAAGTGACGATCTCACACATTTTGTACAAAATTTAAGGTGGAAAGCATAAGAGAATGCATTAGTGTAGTTGGCTGAACTTGTGAGAAAGTGAGGTAATGTGAGTCAGGAATATAAATTTAAGTGTGTTAAAGCTAATAAGACTGCCATTCACCGGCAACACCCAACTAGACAAATGGGCAGCACAAATCCTGAGGGAGACATAGAACTTAGACCACTGCTATTATTTTGGGACTCAGAGTTTCCATTTTTTAATGTCGCAATAAAGTTGTTCATTTTTAAGTTATTCAAGTGATCTATCCATTTGCCACAATTCTTTAAATCATCACTATTTTCTGAATCTTCAATTTAAAATTGGCATTTTATAGAAGACTGCCCTCAGAGATTTCATTGCTTTCCTTTACACTTCCAAATTGTACTTAAGTGGGAGATATTTCCAAATTGTAAGCAAGACTGTTCAGATACTAAAAAATCTCCAAAACCCACTTTTAGAGAGAGGCATCTTTTTAAAGCTTGAAAAAATGTTTGGTTCTTATGCAAGTTTAATTCTAGAGAAAAGAATGAAGTCAACATACTGTCAGACTAGATGAGTCATTCTGCCTCCAAAAATGCAAAGCAGATGCATATTTGAAGAACAAGTCAAGGATTAAATATTGTGTTAATGTTATACTTAAACTTTAATCCTAATATATCTGGAAACAAATTAGTGAGGCTGTAATTAAAACTGTAAGCTCTGAGTACCTTTTAAAATAGAATCATAAAACAAAAATCTACAGGTACTTTTAAAGCTAAGGCTCCCAGTCTACACCTTGAATTTAAATTCCAATCACACTGTCACACCTTTTAAAAAAGTTGAGCAATTACACACCTGCTTTCTAAAGTCAGTTTAACTACCTATCGATCTTTAAAGGAAGCTCTTTGAATTTATTTGATGAAAAAACCTGGCAACTTTTAAACTAGTGCAAACCGACTACCTACACTATAAGGTAGTAATCCCTATACAAATTTCTTTTGGTATGTCTTTTGTGATATTATTTGCTACAAGGAATAAAAACTGTGAATTTAAGTAGACTATTCTTTTCTGATTTTTTATACCATTCTGGGTTTTACACAATTTTTTTTAACATCTTTATTGGAGTATAATTGCTTTACAAGGGTGTGTTAGTTTCTGCTTCATAACAAAGTGAATCAGCTATACTTATACATACAGCCCCATATCTCCTCCCTCTTGCGTCTCCCTCCCACCCTCCCTATCCCACCCCTCTAGATGGACACAAAGCACCAAGCTGATCTCCCTGTGCTATGCAGCTGCTTCCCACTAGCTATCTATTTTACATATGGTGGTGTATATATGTCCATGCCACTCTCTCACTTCGTCCCAGCTTCCCCTTCCCCCTCTCCGTGTCCTCAAGTCCATTCTCTACATCTGCGTCTTTAGTCCTGCCCTGCCCCTAGCTTCTTCAGAACCATTTTCTTTTCCTTTAGATTCCATATCTATGTGTTAGCATACAGTATTTGTTTTTCTCTTTCTGACTTACTTCACTCTGTATGACAGACCCTAGGTCCATCCACCTCACTACAAATAACTCAATTTCGTTTCTTTTTAATGGCTGAGTAATATTCCATTGTATATATGTGCCACATCTTCTTTATCCATTCATCTGTCGATGGACACTTAGGTTGCTTCCATGTCCTGTCTATTGTAAATAGAGCTGCAATGAACATTGTGGTACATGTCTCTTTTTGAATTATGGTTTTCTCAGGGTATATGCCCAGTAGTGGGATTGCTGGGTCGTATGGTAGTTCTATTTTTAGTTTTTTGAGGAACCTCCATACTGTTCTCCACAGTGGCTGTATCACTTTACATTCCCACCAAGAGTGCTAGAGGGTTCCCTTTTCTCCACACCCTCTCCAGCATTTATTGTTTGTAGCTTTTTTGATGATGGCCATTCTGACTGGTGTGAGGTGATACCTCATTGTAGTTTTGATTTGCAAATCTCTAATGATTAGTGATGTTGAACCTCTTTTCATGTGTTTGTTGGCAATCTGTGTATCTTCTTTGGAGAAATGTCTATTTAGGTCTTCTGCCCATACTTGGACTGGGTTGTTTGTTTTTTTGATATTGAGCTGCATGAGCTGCTTGTAAATTTTGGAGATTAATCCTTTGCCAGTTACTTCATTTGCAAATATTTTCTGCCATTCTGAGGGTTGTCTTTTCATCTTGTTTATGGTCTCCTTTGCTGTGGAAAAGCTTTTAAGTTTCATTAGGTCCCATTTGTTTATTTTTGTTTTTATTTCCATTTCTCTAGGAGGTGGGTCAAAAAGGATCTTGCTGTGGTTTATGTCATAGAGTGTTCTGCCTATGTTTTCCTCTAAGAGTTTTATAGTGTCTGGCCTTACACTTAGGTCTTTAATCCATTTTGAGTTTATTTTTTACACAATTTTTTAAAATACTCGGTTGTTCCAAGCTACACTAGGGAAAAAGAAAGTGGAAAGTCTCATTAACCTATAATGTTGTAGGTCTTTCCTTTTAACTGCGGTGGAGAATTTTTCCTTAGCTGAACAGAGGAGACCACCTCCTAGAGAAAGAGGGGTGACTCCTGAGGAAATGAAGGAAGTTCACTGGTAATAAAAAATATATCGAACAACAATATTACTCACTGTCTCAGATCATATCCTACAGCTTTGACACTAACAAGAAGGAGGAAGTAAACTGTCAACAGAGGAAATATTGATAAAAGGAATTTTCCAGAACACTAGGTGTGGACAAAATAAACTTAGAAATTTCCAATAATACTGCAACAACACAAAGAATCTTTAACTCTTGGTGTATGTCTTTCTACGCATATATTTCTATGTGAATATATACTTGTATATTTAACATTAAATAAAAATAGATTTCTTGCTGTAGATAAATCTTATCTCGACTGTGGAGCTGTTTGTAATGTCTTATACTTGCCACGTGCAATCTTTTCTTCTACTGGTCCCTTCTGGTGTAGCCTTCCTCTGATGCTCTGTAACTGTCTGCAGTATAGTTTTCCCTGTAAGCTTAAACTTACCTTAAATAAGCCCAAAAGGTAGTCTTTTGGGACCTTCTAAACCAGGGGTTCCCAACCCCGGGCCACGTATTGGTACCGGTCTGCAGCCTGTTAGGAACCGGGCCGCACAGCAGGAGGTGAGTGGCGGGTGAGCGAGCAAAGTTTCACCTATATTTACAGCCGCTCCCCATCGCTTGCATTACCACCTGAGCTCCGCCTCCTGTCAGATCAGCGGCGGCCTTGGATTCTCATAGGAGTGCAAACCCTATTGTGAATTGTGCATGTGAGGGATCTAGGTTGTGCGCTCCTTATGAGAATCTAATGCCTGATGATCCGAAGTGGAGCTGAGGCGGAGATGCTAGTGCTGGGGAGTGGCTGCAAATACAGATTATCATTAGCAGAGAGGTGTGACTGCACAGAGACCAAAATAAATCAACTGCTTGCAGACTCGTATCAAAACCCTATCAGTGAGTGGCAAGTGAAAACAAGGTCAGCGCTCCCACTGATTCTGCATGATGGTCAGTTGTGTAATTATTTCATTATATATTACAATGTAATAATAATAGCAGTAAAGTGCACAGTAAATGTAATGCACTTGAATCATTCCGAAACCATCCCCACCCCAACCCCCCGGTCCATGGAAAAACTGTCTTCCACGAAACCGGTCCCTGGTGCCAAAAAGGTTGGGGACCGCTGTTCTAAACTATAAGTGATCTGACCACTCAAAACCCCCATGTGATGCGGGGTGTTCATTTTCTTTCTACCTTCCTTGTAGTTATCGTGCATACATGTCAGAGGTTGTGTTTGCTGTTTTGACGAACATAAACTAATACCTGTGTAAGAGTCTCTCATCATCTCATTTTGCTCCAGAAACAAGCAGAGTAATGCCAGGGATATGTTATTTCTTTTTTTTTTTTTTAATACATCTTTATTGGGGTATAATTGCTTCACAATGCTGTGTTGGTTTCTGTTGTACAACAAAGTGAATCAGCCATATGCATACATATGTCCCCATATCTCCTCCCTCTTGAGCCTCCCTCCCACCCTCCCTATCCCACCCCTCTAGGTGGTCACAAAGCACCGAGCTGATCTCCCTGTGCTATGCTGCTGCTTCCCATTAGCTACCTATTTTACATTTGGTAGTGTATATATGTCAATGTTACTCTCACATTGCCCCAGCTTCCCCTCCCCTCCCCCGCCCCGTGTCCTCAAGTCCATTCTCTATGTCTGTGTCTTTATTCCTGCCCTGCCACTCAACTGTCATATGACCCAGGAATCCCACTACTGGGCATATACCCTGAGAAAACCATAATTCAAAAAGAGTCATGTACCACAATGTTCATTGCAGCACTATTTACAATAGCCAGGACATGAATGCAACCTAAGTGTCCATCGACAGATGAATGGATAAAGAAGATGTGGCACATGTATACAATGGAATATTACTCAGCCATAAAAAGAAACGAAATTGAGTTATTTGTAGTGAGGTGGATGGACCTAGGGTCTGTCATACAGAGTGAAGTAAGTCAGAAAGAGAAAAACAAATACCGTATGCTAGGGATATGTCATTTCTAAGGGTTCATTTTAATTTCACCATGAGTGTGAGTGATTCTTTGTCAAATAACTTTTAAGGTCAAGCACTGTTAGCTAATGCACTGCATCACTCACTGTGTATTCAGACGTAGTGATATGTGATCTTTCTAGAGTCATATGCGAACTTGATGTTCTTCCAGTGTTCTTGGGAAAGCAGAAGTCAGATTTCACAGAAACCTAAAGACCAAGAGAACTCACGTGGTAAATTGATTCTAGTCTAGAGTAGCTGGTGGCCAAGGGCTGATGGATCTCTTATGTGAGGTGGGATTCACGCAATCATTAAGCTTTTGCTATTTTTTTTGAGAAACACGCAATAACTTTTTGAAAACTGGAAAAGAGAATCTCTTTTCTTTAAGAAACAAAGCCCCAATTTTGACATCTAAGAAAACCCCTACATTTTTATATAAAATTGGATTTAAAGATCTGTTTCCAGAGTTGGAGTGTATGTAAGAAAGTTCTTGTGTAAAGAGAAACAATGTGGTGAGCACAAATCCATTCAAACACTGGGATAATGTGGGGAAACAGATAGTAGGCAAAAAGCCAAGGCTCCTGGACCATTTATGTACCTGGATGGTGCGAATCATCAGGAGAACACTTGATGTCACAGTGTTTCCTAGCTGGCAGGTCACTCCCCAGCTGGGCTGATATGGTCTTGAATCCTAACACCTTGTTGTTTTAGTTTAGTGAGTCCTGCATCCTTTGAAATTTTAATTCCGACCAAGCATACCAGAAACAGTAACAAAAAGTCTTTTCAAAACATCTGAATCTATAATTTAGTAGCTCTTTTAAATATCACTGGCCATAGAAGAGAAATAGCAGGCAGGGGGAGTGGGTTAATTGAAAGTTATAAAGAAGCCATTGAGTGAAAAGTGGTAAGAAGGAATGAAAGCAATTTCAGACCATGTCAGTCACTATTTAGTTTATGCCCCCCTTGTGAGCACAATACTGGTGCAATTTCTTTTCTTCTCATTTTCTTTTTTGAGTGTTTGAATGCGCAGTGTTCTCTGCATTATTTACTGTCTGGTGTTCCTTGGTTGGTTGCCATATAAACTGCACCTGATTTAATGTTTTAGTGCAAACTTTTTTTTTTCAAACGAAAATCAAGCCATGCTTAAAAATGCATCCCTTGTTTCTAGAATCAAGTGCGTACATAAACACTGTAGCAAGCAAAGGAAGTTTTATCTCCCCAAGGCTCAAGACACCTGGAATGCTTGCAGCATCTTTTTAGAGAAGAAAGTATAAAATAAGAATGTCCGGAGAAGGACTTTTGCTACATTCTTCCTTGAAGAATAACCGTCTATGCTGTTTTTAAAGCAACAAAGTGGGGTTCAGAAACAAACACTCACATTTGTACTTAAATTTTTCAATGTATGTGGAATGTAATTTTATCAATGGAAAGCCCAGGTTGGGGAAGTGACTAGCTGCAAATTTGGGACTAGAATTGAGGTCTTCTGATCCTCAGTTCTGTTCTTTTCCTGCTACATTTCGCTGCCTTTTATAGCAACCGTTGACTCAGAAGAGGCAGCGTTTTGTGATGTTTGCAAGGATAGTTTTAGCACCAGTAAAGGATGTGGTATAAACTTCATATGAAAATATTTTTAGGACCATAAATGTAATTTTTGTTATTATTTTGTTATGAGGTAAAGCTCATTAGTTTATGGATGAAAGTCAAAAATTGGCCTAAATTAAAAATTTTTCTAGTTTAGGATAAGAACTTTAATTAGAGTTTCTGATTTAGCCAGCAGTACGTTGTGAAAAGAGGTTAGAAAGCATTTGGGAGCAGGCTAAAAGTTTCATGTTACATGTGTTTTATAGGTTCTTTTGAACCCTGGATTCAGGAGATAAGTTTATGTTTGAAATGTAACAAATTAAAATTCTTGGTGACCAAAAAGAATTTTATATATATACACACAATGAACTTATATATATATATATATATATATATATATACATACACACACACATAATGAACTTTATTCAACTTCTGCATCTAATTGCTAGCCTCATGTGATTGGAGGCCCTCAAATTTTGTTGTGCTTTGTCATGTATGCTATACATATCTTTTTTCTATCTTGTAATATTTACACTGGACATTTACTTCTTTGACCACTACATTTTAGAAAATGCTTTCTAAAGAAGCGTAAATGACATTGTAATGAAATGGAATGTTTATTTAGAAGGAGAGAGAAGGGAGCGGTCTATTACTGCCACACACAAAAAAACTCTTTGAAAGTGTCACTTCTGATGCTGTGAGCAGCACGACTTTGTCACTTTTTGATTCACGTATGATCCGTTTCTTGAACTACAAGATTAGCGTTAAAAAATGCTGCTTTTCTTTTTGTTATTACTTATACAAGGTTTCGGAATGTTGTTTCTTTAGCAAATATGAATTGATAAGTTATGCTTGTAAGGTGGGGCAGATAAAACCACTAACTCTTACTCTGGAGGCAGGACATCGCCTTCTCTCGCTGAAGGATTTTGGTACCACGGGGATACTGCATGTTTTAACAAAGAGCCAGAGCCATGGTGAAAAAGTGCCCACTAGATGGTTTTCTAACGTGGTGGAGCCATGCTAATGGTACAATTAGCACAGACACTGAAGAGCAAGCTCCACCAGAGTAGAAAAGCTGTGTTGATCCTTTACCTTATCTCCAGCCTTTGCAAGATGACAAGGTACAATTTGACAGTAGTGATATTTGCTCTTGCATTGAGGATTAAAGCCCAGAATCAGTAAGGGGCACAGCTACACAACTCTGCCTGTCTCCTTAGCTTACTGCAGGATGGCCAGAGCCGGTGCCCTTCCTGCCTGTGTAAAAGGCAGAAGAGATGAATGATCAGTCTCCTAATTAACAAACTAATTCATAAGGTTTGCATCACTTTCCTGAGTTCTCGCCAAGGCTCAATAAGGAAATCGCTCCCTTGAAGTCTATCTCTGTTATTACCCTGCACTATAAGTCAGGGTGCTGTCTTTAGCATCTGTGAACATACGTTCTTGGAAGGTTAGCCACAAAATCGCACACTTATGTGAGAAAATTACTGCGCCATTAAAGTAATTTATGGGATCATGTGCAGAAGAGCCATTAGATATGGCAACCATGGTGACTGGATGGTATTTCATATTGTTAAAGGGGCGTTGTACATGATAAACTCTCAATAGAAACAGCTGTAAATTACTTGCAGTTGAAGTGTGATAAGGCTTCAAATGATTACATTATATGAGCACAAGTGTTCAAAAATTGCATCTGAGTGTTGAAATTCAATTGATCTACCCTGAATCTCAAGGACCCTCACTCCGTCACACCTGCAAAATATCACCTCCACGGTCCTATCTCTTCTCTTTTTTATTTGCTTCCTGGCTAAAAGGTCAATCCTGACAATCCCCTGTTGGACAACATCTAAGCAAATATACCCATTTAATTGTAAACTGCTTCACGCATGTACAGAAACTTTGTTTCACATTTTGCCTTTCTCTATGTCACTCTATTAGCCTTAATCTTCAACTTTACACTAAATAAGACATAACTGGTGGTAAGAAATTTAAACTAAAATATATGTGGCAGGTTGCAATCCCCAGTCCAACCTTAATTAGTTGTATGGCTCTGGGAAAGTTATTGAACTTCTTGAGGCTAAAGTATTATTGATAAACATGATTACTCATATCATCAACATCATCATCATCATTCAGCATATTCTCTGTGCACCATGTATCATGTGGCCAATATAACCCTCATGCTTATTTTATGAGGTAAGCATTATGATTGTTATTTTAAAGATTTAGTGAGCATGGATCAAAGAAGGACGCCCAAATTCCACTGCACGAGGGAATTAGAACATATCTGAAATTAATACATTTTTCTCTCTCTAATTTTCATTCTATGATTACAAATAGATTTCATATCAATCTACATTTTTAAGTCCTGTGATTAAAAGTACCTTTTGTACTAAAGAAATTCATAATTACTATGATACATCATTACTAGCAAAAAGGTTAATGAATTTCTCAAAACCAGACACTTTGAAATATCAATGTCTAGTCCCCCACATACCGAGATTCTGATTTAACTTGTACCTGGATGGGTTTTATGTACAGTCACAGCTGAAAACCACTGATCTAACACAGTTGTGACATTACTCATACAGCCAAGAAATAACCAATTGAGACGTCACATTGATATCTACCAGATGTTAGCTCAATAACTCACTAGTTTGGTGTACTTGGGCTACTCTTGTGATATAAGGTGCAAAATAAATGAACTTTTATTATTCGGTTGGTTGTGGGTATGCTGACTACATAATTTTTCAACTATTTTACCTTCCATGCTGGTAATAATTTTATATCCCTTATATAAAATCACTTATATATCACTTTTATATTAGAGAATCACCAGGAATGTCATATTACTTTGACATAATAGCCTAGAATCAAATGAGTTCAAGTGATATCAAAGTCCTCTAAAACACATTAGCATACCTAAGCAATGGGTTGCAGGACACAGAGGGAAACTTGATAAAGTGGGGAAAACTTGGCATTAAGCTTCCCTATTTTAGGATCGGTTCTACCACTAACTAGCTCACTGATTAGGGCAATGCAATATTTTTTTCTCTGAGCCTGTTTCTCTACTTCAAAAGTGGAGGAGTTAGACTAAATGACTGCCAAGGTCTCTTGTAGCCCCAATATACTTCCAGTTCTGAGTTAGCTGGTATATATGTTAATTAACAATCCAAAAATGTTGCACTAAAAAAGTTCACTGCAGTATTTCAAATCTCATTTATATCAAGCAACAAATACTTCGATGGGCTGAATTAAATGTCAATCAGTACATGGACCTCCTTCTGAAATCTTTTCTTTTTTTTTTTCTATAAGTCTATTTCAATGCAGGAATTTTCCTTCAAAGGTAATTTCCCTTTAATATTTTAATACATAAACTGATATAAAGTTGTCTTTACATTCCACTGTAAGATGTTTTAATTTACCCATACTCTACTATGTACTCTTAAATACTAAGACTATGGAGAAAGACAGAGAATTGTGAGTTTTGAAAGTATCAAAACCTCAGAGGAACTCTTCTGGTCACTGTGGTAATAATAAATGCAGAAGTGCACTGGAGCAGGTAAGTCAGCAATATGAAACACATTAGTGGTTTACAGTAAAACAACCTTGCATTTATCATTATACATTTCAGGATCAGAGTTTCTACTGCTTCACAATAATCCATGCTTTGTTCTAGGAAGGCAGAACATGTGCCCATGGTAAGCTTGGATAAGAGAGAGTTCTATGCTCCCTGACTGAATTTCCTGTCTGCAAAGATGCTCCTTGAGAACTCTCCTACACTGCTGGTGGGAATGGAAGTTGGTGCAGCCATTATGGAGACCAGAATGGAGGTTCCTTAAAAAACTAAAAATAGAGGTACCATTTGATCTTGCAATCCCACTCCTGGGCATATATCCAGAGAAAAACATAATTCAAAAAGATATATGCAGCCCAATGTTCATTGCAGCACTATTTACAATAGCCAAGACATGGAAGCAACCTAAGTGTCCATCAACAGATGGATGGATAAAAAGATGTGGTATGTAGACACAATGGAATATTACTCAGCCATAAAAAAGAATGAAATAATGCCATCTGCAGCACCATGGATGGACCTAGAGATTATCATACTAAGTGAAGTAAGCCAGACAGAGAAAGACAAATATCATATGATATCACTTAGATGTGAAATCTAAAAAATGATACAGATGAACTTATTTTCAAAACAGAAACAGACTCACAGACATAGAAAACAAACTTATGGTTACCAAAGGGGAAGGTGGGGGGAAGGGATAAATTAGGAGGATGGGTTTAACATATACACACTACAATATATAAAATAGATAACTAACAGGGACCTACTGTATAGCACAAGGAACTATTCTCAATATCTTGCAATAACCTATAATGGAAGCGAATGTAAAAAAAGAATATATATTATATTTTATGTATACGTATACAAAACGGAATCACTTTGCCGTACACCCTGAAACACAGCATTGCAAATCAACTGCATTTCAATAAAAAATTTTTTAAAAGATGCTCCTTGAGAAGTTTTCAGAGAAAAGATCAAGAGTAGGGGGAGGTGGAGAGAGAGAAGGAGGGGAGTTCGTTATAAGCCAGGTCATACCGAACTAGGGGAGAGAGAGGTCTCAAGGGCACACATAGTGATAGAACAGTACTTACAGGCTCTGATTTTGTAATAACGTGTATTTTTATGAATTCCCCAGAACTGGCCCATGTGTGTGCTGTGGAGTAGAGTTTTCTTGGCTATTTTGTGACAGCTGCCATCATCCTCTTATGCACTTGGTGTTCGTGGTGCCAACAGCATCACAGCTGCCTGCGGCGTTGTCTGCCTCCCACAAGTGACACGACTGACCTTGACCATCTCACGTCGGAGCAAAAGCTGCCTGAGCCAAGGATGCCACTCTAGGGATCTTTCCTGCTCTACTCACACTCACTAGAGCTGGGCGGGATGATATTCTCAGTGACAATTATGCTCTCTCAGAATGCTTTTTCCCTTAAGCAAAGGCCCTTAATGGGCTTCCCTCAACGACGTTAGTGACATGACTAGCATTTTTCGAAGTATTCCTAAGGTAAACACAATTTAAGTCTAACTCAGACCTTTCCTACATGAACAGATATGATTACACTGCAGCAAAAGTTTTGAGATTAAGGGCTAGTACAGAAACAGGATACAAGAGACTGATTTCAGGTCCTAGCTTTGACATTTATCAGTTTCGCAAACTACAGGTAAGTCATCAGAATGTATTATGTAGTCTTAAAAAGGAGGTAATATAAAAGGAATGAAAGTGAAACACATGGAAACATCCTCCGGAAAGGATACTGAATTTCGGGAATGAAGAATGCTGTAAACTTCCAGGTAAGAGAAAGAAGACACCCTCAAAACGAAGAAAATCAAGTTATCTCAGATTTGTCATCTACAATATTAGAGGCCGGAAGATAATAGCGTTGAGGGAGAGAAAAGAGTGTGACCAAGGATTCTATATTCAGTGAAGTCATCACTCAAATATGAAAGCAACAGAAAGTCAATTTCAAATATATCACACACGAGAGAAAAAAATAAGGAACCACAAGACAATATAAGAGAGGTAAGATTGTTTTTTATAAGGATATGAATGGAGAAATTATGATATGAAAATGGAAGAAAGTACAGATTCAATTAAAAATACAATCTAGATTTCCATCACTATGATAAAAGTTATCTTATCATCTAATATGTATAATTCAATATACATAATTCAAATCAAATTTAAGATGTACAATTCTTGAGGAAAAATGCACAGAGAGAAACCTAAGTACAAGAGAGAAACAAATAAATACAAGAAAAAATTTCCTTCTGTTTGTTTTGTTATCGTTTGGAGGACTGGAGGGGCACAGGAAGATGAAATGAGACAAGAAGATGCCCCTGCTCTCTCCTGGGGCATTGATAAACACCACTGACCGAACTAGGCAAATGGAAACAAGGAAGCATGAATGTCATATCAACAATATTCAAAGCAGAAGTCAGTATACATTTTATCATATGGGGTTAAGAGGATCTGTTTTACGGATAGAGAGTATAGTCAAACAAAAAGCTCGCTGTACGCCCTGATACACCTATAAAGCAGTCATTGTTGGCAGTGCAAGAAAATGTGGGGAGAACCAATTTTGACACCTCTCCCTTGTAAATAATAATACCCGAGGAAAAAGAGCATTGAACCAAATGATTACTGTTTTATCTGCTAACAATATATCCACGCACATACACCTGAAACAGACTATTTATTTTAATTCCAAGTGCCCACACAATATTCACGAAAGTCAACTCTACATTAGGTCACAGAGAGAAACTCAGTGGTCTCCAAAAAGAAGCCATAATACAAACTACACTCTCTGCGAATAATATTTAGTTATATCTATAATTTTACAAGTGAAAGGACAAATGAGAGAGAGCTAGAGGGATCAATTTGTCAAGCCCTTGAAAGTTTACTAACACTGCATCTATGGATATTCATTAACCACCTACTATGTGCCAGGCATGAGCCTTGTCTCTGGAGGTAGAAGTTCGTGAGACACAATCACCGTCCCTTGGAGCTCACAGCACAGAAGTCACCGTTAGAATTACAAATGGTTCCCTCTAGAGCCTGTTCCTTCTCTAATTCAGGGACCAGCTATTTTTTCTGTCAAGGGCAAAATAGGAAATATTTTTGGCTATGAGAGACATATGGCCTCTATCATAGCCACTGAACCCTGCTGTTGTAGGGTGAAAGATCCAGATGCATGGGCAAAGCGTAAACAATAGGCGTGACCAGATTTCATCTGCCTCATAGTTGGCTGACTTCTGCTCTAGCGAAACCTACTTTCTCTCCCAGCCAGAGCACACAAATAGCTCCTTTTCAATTTTGGGGGTCTTTCTTACAAACTCAACAGGATTTCCTACTTTATATCTCAGTTCAAATGTGTTGTATTTAAGCTGTATTATGGAGTGTTATGTTTATGGATTGGTCTGGGAAACTGACCACCATTGATCTCACAATATTAATTTTATGGGAAACTGTGTTCCGAGTTCAAAAATCTTCCATGTTCAAGCATAGTTTCTGGAATGTGGTAGGTTAGTGAAGTAACGCTTAACATTTTTATTTCTTTAACTTTCAGCAGAACTGACATAGTAAATCATCACCGAATATGGAAAAAATAGAACTAGTGGCATTATTTGCAACATAAAAGACAACGGAGTATTTCTAGGCTTTTCTCACTCAAATTAAGGTACTTCTATGAACCACCTCATTGCAATTATGAAGTATTTACATACTGCTCAATCCCTCTCCTGTTTTTCTTTGAAGTCTAACGTTTCAAAACTGTCTTTCTTCAACTACAAAGGAGGAATTCATCAAGGTAACTAAATTATCATTCAAGCTATCCACTTTTCCTTTGTAAAACATTCAACAACTCTAATCATCCTTTATGAAGTACTAATATCCACCTGGGAAACTGTAATTCATGTTTTCAGGAAGAAGGCACCAATCCTTCTAGATGGTATTTAACTGAGCCTGAGACCGAGGGAATAGAGCAGTGAACAAAATCAAAAACTAAAATGTATTACATTAAAACATTAACTAATGTTTCTTCTGTTAACTATTATTAATTAGTTGATCCGTAATGTAATTGTCCAAATTAGCATGGTACAGTCTTTTCATTCCTAGTAGGTGTTAGTGTTTAAAATTACAAAGTCCTTAGCTGTTTGGAGTCTATTTAGTCTCTACTGTATTCCATAATATCCCAAATTACTATCTGCCATTTAAATTAGTTTAGAAACCGTATGCTCTATTTTTTTAGGTTTTATTTGAATTCTTATAATACTGCTTTAACCTCAAGGCATTTCATCATTTGATCAATCAATTAATAAAAAACACATATGTTCATTGTATTAGATAATCTGAAAGTTGCAAAGTAAGGAAAGGGCATAGTTTCCTCAAATTTATAGCCCATGATTTTTGCTTAGACGCATACTGAGAGGTTGCTTGGGGAGAAAGCTGTAACTTTTCTATGTATAGGATACTGGAAGCTGAGGCTGGGCATATGGAGCAAAGGGAAAACAAAACTGGTGGCCACTATAAGGGAGATCTTCAGAAATCAGAAAAAGTCCGAAAGTCAAGTCCATAGTTATAAGCAGAGATCAACTCCTGGATCCAAAGAAAAGAGTCAACTACTATTAGATTACAAGTTGAAGTAAAAGATTCATTGTGTGAACCTTGAGAGATTTCTCGAAGTAATGGCCAGAGGTAATGCATAGGGAGAATGTTTTGCAGACATCCTAAGGCAGAGAGAATTGCAGGTGGGAAGAGGGCTGAGTTGGTTTGGACAAAATGTCATCACTCCAGCTCAAGATCTGAGGTCATGGAGGTGACCCACCTGTTCCCCATACACATTTGGGAATTTGTACACACTACTGGAGCATGACTACAAGGGAAATGGCAGTGGGCATCCTCGTAGGGCTTACTGTGCTAAGCTTTCTTGAGACTGGAGGGTGGTCAGGGCAGATGTGCAGTAGTACCGGATGACCTAGACTCTTGCTTCTCAGCATAGTTTTCTTAATAACGGTTGGATGGCCTTTCACTACAAGGTGTCAGTTTTCAATAGGCCATAGAGTACACAATGGGGGCAAGTTTCAAACTCATAACCAAAGGCGAGTAAAACTAGGAAAAAGAAGTTGGAGAGTCACTTATAGAAAGTTCCAGGTATCCTCTCATCAGTGTGTTGAGAGGAGAGTTTAAGGGCCATGAAGGACTGATTGCAGGTGATGGGCCAAGTGTGAGATCTGTGATGCCAGAATCCCTCCTGGGCACCACCACTGTTTGGTGCCTCCTCCTTGCAGCATGGGGTGGGAACAGGGTTCTGAAAGACCTGGCATCTCTTCAGTGAGGGATAATAATAAAGGAATTGTATCGATACACACCCATTTATAAAGTGAAGCAGAATCAAGTTTGAATCCTGAGAGAAAGCTTTGCGAAACATGGAAGGTCCAAAAATACCATTCCCAGGAGAGAACCTTTATAGGATACCTGTGATTGTAGATGTTGGCTAAAAAGAATCTGTTGTGCATGATAGGCATGTTTCATCAAAGAAGAGCTAATGTACTCAAGTGTAGAAAAAATTAAATGGCAACGTGTAAAAGAAAGGAGCAAGAAATAAGAATTTCTATAACAAGAGAAGGTGTCATAAAAGGGTGGTCCAAATTTAAATAGGACATAGAAACTGAGTAGGACTTAGATAGGAATTGTGGTAAACATACAACCTTTTTGGAAGAGGTTAAATGTGATCTGACAAGAGAGGTACATGAGTAAGACAGACACCAACTAGGATTCTAGAGCAATGAGAGAGGGAGTTAGGTGTGTGAGGCTGGATCACACACAAGTGCTTGAGAAATCAAACAGAATGAAGTTCAATTTGGAAAGGAAAATTCTGAATCAATAATTTAAAGGGTAAAAGCAGTGTTTAAAAAGGATGAATCTGCTGTGCCAGAAGGAAAAAGAGCCTGTTGGAACGCTATGTGGTGAACCAATATGGTACAATGGAAATACATAAAAAAGATAGATGTAGGGGCCTGTGTCTGCAAAAGCTATGAAAAAAGTCAACTCAAGAGAACACCTTTTGCTGTTTTAGAAGAAGATATTGTGTGTATTCTTGGAGGCATGTGATGCACCAGAAAGGAGGCAGATATTTCTCCTGCTTCCCAATAAGGTAGATTTGCCATATTCCTAAGATGAGAAATATGCAAAAATTATATATATGTACAGGTCTCCTAAAAATTGTCAAGCCTTCTAAATCCATAAGCATTTTTAGGAGGGATTCCTGCGGGGACGTTGTTGAACATCCAACGTTTTGAACAACCAACATGTTGCTGGTCTTTGGAATCTTGTTTCACAGAGACGCACAGTTTTCCCCATTCGTACCTACTCTTCAGTTTACTCCCAGGGGAAAAGGTACTAAATATTTTAGACCTAAATTTCTTTTTGCTATTTCTGTTTTTTTTTAATTATTCTTTTATTCTGTATCATCTTTCTGAGCACTGGCTTTTATCTATTGCAGCCATTCTGATGGTTAGAGTAACTTTCAACATCACATGGACATTAAAATTAATTCCGGAAACAATAAAAAGGATGGAACATAAGCTGTAACCTTACCTACAGAACTGGATGTGACTGGAACACATCAGCCTATGACATCAACCTATTACAGGATATTAAATCAGCTCCTGATGAAGAAACACTATTGCCGGTGCCAGGAAGTCCACTTGTGTAAGAGCCTGGGTGAGCAGTGACCTCCCTTTAGAGCCTCAGCGTCTTGATTTTTTGCTTGTGTGGACGGAAGTTAGGAAATGCTTTTATCATAAAATGTAACATTCGTTCATGGTTAAAGCCTTGAGTTGCAGGCCTTCAGAAACAAGGTCAGGTTTATTTTTCCGTGTAAGCGTAAAACTACAGCAAAATTTAATGTAATATTCATTTTGAATATTCATCTGAGCAGTGAAAAAGCAAAATCTTTAGTTATTCCACACCCCTATCCTGGTCCTTTATTTGGGGCTAAAAGCTCTTGGAAGGCATGAGAAGAAATGTATTCTCTTGTGGCAGGGTATGAAAAGATCTGGAAAACTTCACTGAGTTGAGACTTGCAGATGTAGGACATGTTAAACTTTGTGTTACTGTTATTAAAAATAATGATAAAAAATTAGCCTTGCATTTTACCTTAAATACCACCTGGGGCAACTTTTTCACATTCCTGATAAGGAAGTTGAAGCCAATAAATATAAAAGTATTAGCCTCAACTGTCATAGATGTTTAGTGGCAGAGCTGAAAAATCCAAGTGTTTTAAGTTCCTTTTTTCTATTTATTTTAGTGCCAATGTTAAAATAAAGAAAATGCATCACAGACATTGTGGCTTCTTGGCAAATGTTGCTCTCTCCATCTCATTGTTTCCCAAAGGTGCTTAAAATAACTCATTAATGATAGTGAATTGCTGAGAAGCATATGCATTCAAATTTAAAGCTGAAGTCATGGAACAGTGTCTATTCACTCTATGAGTGCAAAATGGTTCTTAGAAACTCATAGATTAACCCTTGGGAAAAGTGTAGCCAATTAGGACTTAGAGAGTAGGAACACACCTCACTCTTCCTCCTACTCTTACAGTCAAAGATCAATCAGCTTCAAAGGGCACATCACACAGACCTGGGTTTGAACTTCAAAAGAACTGGGTTTGAATCACAGCAATCCTACTTACCGGTTATTAAACTTGGTGATATCATATAATGTCTCTGAAATCTATTTATTTATTTTTTTACTTTCATACATAAAGTGAAAACGGTGATACACACTTCAAAGGACTACGGTGAATACTACATATGACAAATCCAACACAAATGACTTAGTAGTTGGTTTGATGGATAAATGGAAGCTATGACTAACATTACTTCCTAACACAGTGCACAGAGAAGGCAGTTAATTCACAGAGAAAGACTAGAGAGAATGTCAATGGCTCTATGTTGAAAACATACATTTTAGTTTGCTAGGCCAAAAAATAAATAAATAAATTAAAGATACTACAGATAAAATAATCATGCATTCACATTGAGAAAATAATTTTTAAACTTCAGTAAGTTTTAGGTGAAACATATCTATAAAGCAAATCTATTTTGATGGAGAATGGACACAAGTCTCCATATAGTTCACCTTAAAGTTTAACAACTCTAAAAATCAGAAAAAGGAAAGGAAGAGAAGGATGGAAAGGAGAGAGGGAGAAAGGAAAGAAAAAAGGAAAGGAGGAAGAAAGGAAGAAAGAAAAGGAGAGAAAAGAAAAAAGCAATGAAACAGAAAGAAAGGGAGGGAACGTCTATATATATTCAGGAGGACTTCCTAGTGGCTGAAGGCAACATCTGTAATTGCCAGGCTACTTAAAACCTAAGCATCTAGTCAAAGAGGCTGTGAATTAGCACTGCTGTAATTACTAAAGGGAAAAAGCGACACAAAGTCTACGCTTTCCCGGAGGGTGTTTTTCCTGTCACTTATTCTTTGTGCCAAAATATCCAACAACAAGCAGAGCTTAGTGCTTTGGCAATCACTGTTACAAAGTGTGAGTAGAAGCCTCTTCAACTGTGAATGGCTTCAGAGGGAGGAAGTGTAACACACACACACACACACACACACACACACGGAGGGCTGTTGCTTTGTTACTAAAACTCATTTCCTATTGTTTTAAAGGGAATCAGACAACTTATTCATGGTGCTATTTCTGTAAAAAACATGTTCTTTTTCTTTTGTCTTTAAAGCATGTAAAACAAATAAAAGAGATTGTCTTCTTGATACATTTTCTTTCACCTTAGTCACTCATCTATATTCTACAGTAATTTTAGAAAGGTTTAAAGCATTTCTTCTTCATTTTGGAAGTATCACATCAGCCTATTCAATTCTGCATGAACATAGGTTATTTGACCAGGACAATTCACTTAATTCCTGGGCTTCACTTACCTCATTTATGCATGTATCAAGTACCTGATATTTAATGATTCTCTAAGTATATGCTATGTTCAGGTTTTTTCAGTAAAGGTGCATAGGCCTAAAATTCACAGGAAGCTGTGCTCAGGTAGGTGTATCAATTACCTTTGATCATACCTGCTTTTAGTGAACTTAATGCTGAAAGTTTTTTCTCACTCTTTAGGCCACATTTCTTTGATGTTGAAAATTATAAATAGGCTTACACAGGTTGTTAAGCATGTAGGTTTAAAAGTATTATGCAGCCTACTATTGAGGATGTTATAGGATAAAAGTAGGCATCTATGGAACCTTTTGGTTTTAAAAAATAAGAGAGTAGGGTTTAAGACAATAAAAATAATGGTGGGAATATGGTCAATCTACCCCCTTAGTAAAAGAGAAAAAATAAAATCATATAGTTAGTATAAACTATTGACATAGGAATTGAATGGTTCATCTACAGCTACTATGCAGAGAAAAATAAAGCAAGCAAAGTAAATAAATATATAAAAAATGTGACAAAGTAACAAATTAGAATGTGATATTTACAATCTATCTAGATTCTAGCATATTCTTTCTGTGAAGAGAAGGTCCACTGGGCTGAATCCGTCATCTTTACTGACAGGGAGTCTTAATAACGTTGGATCCTTTGCAACTGGAATTTTTATCATTCAACATTTATTTGACAAAATTGTAACAATACCAACTCAATGTATCTGTAATATTGTGATAAAACTTCTTAAAGGCCCCAGAACTCTTCTTCTTACTCTATTCACATGTAGGTGGGGCTGTGAATGGCTAAAATCTCCCAGGGATGTGCTATCTATACCTTCCGTATCAAAGATAAAAGCCTTCCTCAAAAAGTCCCTGTTCTGTGGTCCATTATACTGTAAAGCCAGTCTCAGAGGGAGACAAGAATGGAGCTGATAGGAAAGAAAGGTTTCCTCACAAAAGCACAGGATAGCAGAAGGGAAAAAGACTCACACATCTGCCAGTCAATCTACACTCCAGCCCCCAGGGAACCAGAATCTCACTCTGTCAACAGCCTATGGGGAAGCTCTTCCTTACAATGAATACAATATAGTAACACCCCTGTTTGTCAGACATTTAGAACTTTCCAGAGTATGATGGCAAATACCAATGGCAGAAGAGATTCCTCCAGGTGAGTTCTCTAAAATCCATGTTCAAAGGAGAAGTTACTTCACATTTGGTCACAGAGCAGGAGGAAAATCAGTTAGTCCTGGGTCACTACACATACCCCTCCCCACCACCGGCATCATTTCTTACAGTTCTACTTTAATTAGCCTCCACGCCCCAAGCTACTCACTGGTAATTCGGAACCCTTCACTGTGAGGCCCTGTCTAGAACAGCCCTGACCCCATGCCTAAAGCTTCCTTCTAATAGCTCTTATTAAACCCCCATCCAAAATCACCATCACTCCTTCTTAACTCCCAACTCTCTGTCTCTCTCAAAACTTCTTTTTTCCCCAGGGTAGCCTTTTTCAGCTAGCTGATCAGAGATGAGAAGGCTGATGTAAGTTTAGTTTACATTCAACTTAACATATCACCTGCTTTCTCTCAGCCAGGAAAATGGGTATTTTATAAAATCTTCAGTTTTTTTAAAACCGGTAAATTTATTTGTTAACTTAGAGCCTATGTTTGGGGGGCAAGGACACCCTCAAATCATACCATGTAACAGACCAACTGCTTGCTGTGTGGCTTGAGTCCCAAATTTAGGTTTACCCAGATAGGATACTGATCAAGTTATCTCAAGGCTTTGTCCTAACCTTAGTTTTTAGGATTGTAAACAAAACCAAGGGTCAGATTATATGAACTGAACTGAAAGAATAATTCTGCTTATTTGTTTCTCTGCACTCTACCTGTAGATGAACCATCCAATTTTTAATAAAATATTTACTACTTGAGGAATAACTCAGTAGCTGCGTATATTTCAACATTAAGATCTGATATCTGGAGATTACAAGAACTAGTTTTACCAAAATGGAAACATTAAAAAAAATCTTAATCCCATAGAATTACCTACTAGACGTCAAAATGAGTATATGTAAGTCACTCCTTGCATGGGTAGAAAGGCATCTTTAATTTTTAATGTGCCCAATGTTAATTTCTTTGTATTTTATGGAGTAATACCTAATAAGAAAATAGCAAACTACAACATAAATTACTTTGGGGGGGGCATGTTTCATAAATCCAATGTCTCACAGAGTAGCTCTGATGAAATTATAGATTTAAATAATCAATATTTACATAAAAGAAATGCAGGCAAGCGAGGAATATGTTCAAAGTAGCTTAAGAAATAAGATAAAAGCACAGGCAGCATGAGGCATGCAGGGTTACTAGACTATATTCAGGGAAAGGAAGACCATTCTCACGGGTAAAGTGGAAGCACTAAACCTGATGATCTCTAAATTTCTACACTATGATTCTCTTAGTTCTAAAAGCCTAGGCTTCTGGGACTTCTCTGGTGACACAGTGGTTAAGAATCCACCTGCCAATGCTGGGGACACGGGTTCGAGCCCTGGTCCGGGAAGATCCCACATGCAGCGGAGCAACTAAGCCCGTGCGCCACAACTACTGAGCCTGCGCTCTACAGCCCGAGAGCCACAACAACCGAGCCCGCGTGCCACAACTACTAAAGCCTGCGCGCCTAGAGCCCATGCTCTGCAACAAGAGAAGCCACCGCCATGAGAAGCCCGTGCACGGCAACGAGCCACCGCCATGAGAAGCCCGTGCACGGCCCCCGCTCGCCGCAACTAGAGAGAAAGCCTGTGCGCAGCAATGAAGACCCAACAAAGCCAAAAAAAAATAAATAAATTTAAAAAAAAATAAAATAAAGTAAAAGCCTAGGCTTCTAAAATTGATGAAATGGTCGAAATAATAAGATAGAATCCTCTGTGTAGAGAGGGAGAAGGAAATAAAATAAATGAGAAAGAAACTGCATGAGAATGCACCCAATATTTTGAATAACAGAACAGTGAAACTCCAAAGTATTTCTTACATATAAATATATATCCTTCTGTTACAAACAGAACAGTTCAAGAATTATTTTCATAAGGAGGTACAGGGGAGTCAACCTTTCAATTCATCAGCTTCTTTTCATGTCTTGGTATTGACACGTAGAAGAGAAATCCAGTACCAATAGAACTAAAAAAGGAATGCGAAGGATTTGAAGCATTTTTAGAATTAATAACATAACAGCCTCTCTGGTTCAGTTTAGCTTTTCACTGGTATTTTTCGGTTATAAGAGCAAATGAGGTGAACACGCAAAGAAGAAAATGACATGGCATTACTGGAGCCAATAGCAAGAAATTCCAATCTGTAGAGATTTGCGCGTATAAACAACCTGACAATAGTTTTGTTTTCATTTTTTTTTTTCACATTGTGTCTCTTGCCTGGAATACAAAGCCCTTGCAGATGCCTCAGACTTTTAAGACCCATGAAGAAATTGAACGTTATTCAAGAATTTCTTATACTAAATCAATACAGCAAAAGAACTTAGTCAAGCAAAACAGGCTCTTGAGGAGGCCCGGCTGCCCTTCAATACTGTCCAGATCTACAATTCAGGAAACGCTATAGACATGAGAGTCATTCAAAATTTACAACCCCTGAATAAGCAGCATGAAAGGATTGCAGAGTGGAAGCAAAGAGTGATGAATGTCGAATAGAAGAGGCGGGAGTGAAAGGCAGCTGAATTCACAGCAAGAACAGAGCAGAATATTTGGCTAAGGCTCTCACTGAAGCAAAACCAAACTAAACACGGCTCTCTCCCAAATGCCCGTTCCAAGCCTCCTGCCTGCCGGTCCCTTGCCTTCCTTGACCCTCTCTGAAGGCTTGAGGGCACTTGTTGTTATAGCTTGAGGCACAATACCTTCCCCTAATTGGTATCTTTACTTGTATCAAGTTATCCAGATATCAATATAACTCTATCTAGACTTTTTAAATCCAACTAACTTAATTTAGGACAATGGCAAATTTGCTTACATATTATCCCAAAATAAAGCAATCACATCAAAAGTAGCTTCATGAGGGCCAGTAGCTTATTTGTATCACTTTTATCTGAATTTCCAGCAGTTAAAAGAGTTTGGCACTGTGGCAGGTGTCTCAAATGTCTGAATGATGAAATGAGTCACAGATACAGAGTGCATGCAGTTTTTGTGGAGAATTTCTACTGGTTCCCAGGGAATTGGGAACTCTGGTTTTCAAGCTGTTTATGTTCAGCTTAAGTTCCTTTTGCCTGGCTGTCCAAAGGATGTCTAAATTCTCTGGCGATTTGTATTCCAATCAAAAGTGATAGCCAAAACCAGTTCCCAGAGTACTTCTACCTTCTGAGAGAAAATTATTGTTCTCTCTTTCATCCTCCTTCTTTATAACTCCAAGCCCTAAACTGAATTACCTTGTTATTTTTCTAAAGGCGCTCATAGGCAATATGATCCATATACAAAGAAGAGACTGATTTATTATGTTTTTATTTCGATTACCAATAAAACACAAGGCAGACTTCAATACTTACCGGTGTGAAACTGGACTTATAATTATTGACCCCCAATATGCCATATTTATCAGAGATTATGAGGACCACTCATTATATAATTCATAAATACTTCTTAACTAGTGTGCTGTTTTATTCTGACATGTGAAGGAAGAAGTTTTATTCTGAAAATTGAACAAGAAGTTTAAATATGTTTTCCTAAGGAATATATTTGCATATACAGTATATAAAAATTTCCCCTAGGGTAGCAATAACTGTAGATGTGGAAAGTGAGAGATTACATTAGAAGAACTGTGAGTCCCCTTCAGCTTTTCTGTATCCTTTCCATTGCTCCCACTAGGGACATAAGCTAATGCTGCTAAACATTTAGCGTCTATAATCCTACAATAGGGCTACTGCCAGTGATGCAACAACAGAAAAGGAAAAGAGAGAGAGAGAAAGGGAGAAGGAGGGAGGGGAGAAAGAGTGAAGAGAGAGAGACACAGCCAGAGAAAGAGGCAGAGAGAGAAAAAGGAAAATCAAATGTAATAACATAGAGAGAAGATCTGTCTTAGAACTAAATGAAGGTCATGCATTTGGAAAAGAAAAATCAAATAAAGAATAATAATACCTATACCTATTCTTATACACCTAGTAATGTTAACTTGTCCAATAATTTCATTGGACAAACATTGGTCTCTAAAGTTTTCTTAATATTTTTAGCCATTCATAATCCTTGAGTTTTTTTTTTTTTGCAGAATCTCAAACTCATTGGCAACCACCTTATCGTAACTGACGATTAGAGAGATCATAATATGCTGGATCAAGCTCATATAATATATCTCTGCTTATCATATTAAGATGGATAATTAAAAGTCATTGTCATCCTCAGTTGAACAGCCCACCTCACACCTTCTCGTGTGTGTGTGTGTGTGTGTGTGTGTGTGTTTGTGTGTGTGTATATACATCCCTGTTAAACAACTGATTAGACAGGTACAGAAACCTGAAAACAGAGCTTTTATCCTCAGTTCCTCAAAGACTGACTTCTCACATCCTGCCTCCAAACCTTTTTGCCTGGTCTCCCCATCCTTCAATTGTCTACTTCAACTCTACATCTTCAACTTTAGTTCTGAGCACTTTGCAAGATCAGCCCTCTTACTGATTCAGGTTAATACGTATTCCATACTCACTAAGGTGACTCCTGCATTCGCTACCATTACTGCTACTGATCAGAATGATCTATACATTTCTTCCTTAACGAGCTGGATACTTCCCATCCTCAAACAACTGGTTTTAGCCCATAGCTTGGTGCCTAAAATACAATAATAAATTTATTCTTAAATGAATAAGGAATGGATGAGTGAGTTACACCACATCTGTGAAACCTACACTCCCATGACATCCTAGATTTATAACCCTACTGCAAAATTTTAGCAAAGTCTTAATGGAAGTGCTGGGGCACTTATGAAATAGTGTATGGATTTTAATTTTTCCTTGTCTAGGAAATATGTAATATATGGATTATTCCCTTTACTGGCTGATTTCCTTGTAGTTATAAATGAATTTGGGGGATAAGAACCAAGACACTAAGCTCAAAGAAGTGGGTGGAGCTCAGGAAGTATCTTAAATTTCTTTTTGTGAGTATTCCCTGTTGGGGCCTCAATAATACAGAGCAATGCATTCATAACTAACTACTTCTTGGACATATTTTTATCCATATATTGATTATTTATTCCTAGAAGTCAGGGATCTTATCATCTGTTTTCAAGTCACATGTATTGAATATATTGATATGTCAGGCATTCTTTTAAGAATTGATTATGATACACTTTACAGCACTGAGCAAAGTCACAGAGTCCGAGTTCTCATGGAACTTCTTACCTAGTAAAGGAGAGAAACATGGTAAGCTGCTATTCTCAAAAACAACCATAAAATCTCAGAAGTGACAGAAAGTTTAACAGGGGCATTAAATTTGTCAAGGAGGTGTGAGAACTGCTATATGGAGTCACAGATTTGAATTCAACCTTATGTCCTAAAATACACACGTATGTTTACCATGCCGTAAACAGCCAAAATACAAAAGTGCGTATGTGTGTATTTAAAAAAGCAAATAGGGTAACATCAGTTTTTTCAAAATATCAATGTTAATAAGAATTGAGAAAAATTCAGTTATAAAGAGGATATATATATATATCCTATATATAAATAAATGTACTGTTACAAACTTCAAATGTATTAGTCGATCCTTAAAATGAAATTGGACTAAAAACATGAACCTACTTTAATAATATATATTGATAATAAGATTAAAAAAGGCTTAAAGTGACTAAGCAACTATCAGTAAACACAAAGTTCTCTGTAGTAAATATTAAATCAGTAAATGTCCATGCTTTTTATCCTTAGAACTAACACTGTGCTTCTACTTGTTCTGATGGGGAGATTGGACCACATGCGGTGTTTTAAAAGCAGATAGCACTACACTAGTGTTTCCAAAATGTAGATGTTCATTGGAATTTTGGGGGATAAAAACCAAAACAAAATATTTAGCTATTTAAAAACAAAAGTAGCTGGAGAAAAATGGATTAAACAGGTTTCAATTCTTCAGGACTTCTCAGGGCCTTTGATAAAGATTGCAAAGCTTCTTAAGTCTCTAGATCCAGCACTTTCCAAGCCTATCAGACTCTGATCCCTTTCAGAACATCAGCAGGTCTGGTCCTCCAAAGAAAACATGGTGGAAAATGTCAAGGTAGAGTTTTTTAAACTGAGAGTTCTGAAATAAGCCCACCAGTTTCTAGCAAGTGTTCACCTTGTAGTATGCATAGTAGCTAATTAACTACAAGATCCCTCCAATTATCCACAGAGGAATGAAACACAGAATGATTAGAACTTAATTCATTATTAAAGATCTGGAGTGGTGGCAATTGAGAGATTCCAAAAGTAATGTTCCTTATTTCAATCAGAGCCAAAACGGTTAATTTGGGAACTATCAAAGCAAGAATGAGGAAAGAGAAAATAAAAATTTTGCTCTCAAAAAAAAGTGAATGAATTCAATAAAATCAAAAGAGGTAGAAGAATCTAGACTGGTAGGAAAACTGTGCAGAGTAAATGTCAATAAGTGCTTCTCAACCTTGGCACCACTGACACGCTGGGATGGAAAATTCTGTGCTGTCCTGTGCATTACAGAAAATTTTGCAGCATCCGGCCTTTACACACTGGATGCCATTAGCACCCCTCGCCCCCAACTGTGACAACCAAAGGTGTCTCCAAATATGGCTAAATGTTCCTTGGGAGGAAAATTGCACCCAGTTTAGAGCCATTTGTTCGAACAGAAAAGAAGTATTTTCAGAATCAAATTGTAAGAAATTCAAGGATGGTGGGTGAAAATGAGAAAAAAAATAACATGAGCAGTTAACAAAATAAGAAGAAATTTTCAAGGTAAATATATTTTAAAGCATAAGCCAATACAATATAGAAACAGAATATTTTTTCAAAATTTGCAGAATAAAATGAAAGGACAAAACAAGTTTGTCATTCTTAACCTAATTAATGAACAAATGATATAAAAGAAAATCTGTACTCAAGGTTGAATATAATTTAAATTGTTTTCAGCTTTGTTACCTCTGCAGGACTACTGACAAGCTATCAACACTATCTACTTTTAAAAATATGTAAAACATTTAATTAAATATTTTTATAACAGTTTATTATTAACTTTATCAATTATATGTTTTATAGCATTATTTCTACAGCATTGAAGAAAAACAGCATTTTCCTTAGATATTAATAGAAATTTTGGCCAGTTCAGATTCCCAAACTGATGATTATTCAGGATGAGAAAAGGAAACAGGGAAATTTATATATTTTTAATACCAAATGAGTTAGAAGTATAAAACACTTGCTCATAGCTTTTGAGTTAATGAAAATAAATATTGAACCTATAAATATCATACTTAAAGTCAGATTTTTTAATTTCTAAAAGGGGTATTGTTTAGCTGTTTAAAATATTTCACTGTTTTCTTACCTATTTGTATGTATACTTGTTATATGTGATTCACTTTGGTATTTTCCTCTTCTGACCATACTATTCTATCCAGCACTTCTAAAGAACTAATATCAAGGAATAGGTTCAAGCAAAAAAGAAAACTGAATTTACTGAAACTACCAAAGGCAGTAATTACCCAACTACTACAAAATATTGTTTTGTCCCATATAGTTTTTTTTTTTCTCTCCTTAGTTATTGTTTGCCTAGAAGGCTATTTAAAGATAAGAGGGATTTGAACTTGTCCACTGACAATCAATCAAGAAGCTTTTTAATGGAAAACTACTCAATACAGCAGAGTATAATGGCAAAAAAAAAAAACAACAAAAAACTGTTCTCCTGTTAAGAAGTGAATATCCACACAATGAATAATCCTTAATGTCTTCACAAACTGTGTTTCCTGTCAGTTAGTTTTGTTTACATCGCTCTGAAAACACTCAATTCATATTTTATCTAAACATATATTTTCTTCTTTATATTTTCCAAAATTAGTTTTTCTAAAATTATTCTTTTCTTTTGATTATTTTCTTTTGATTACATTAATATCTGACTCCACCAGGGAAAAAACAACTACTTAAAAAGTATTAGCACCATTCAATCTTTATTTTGTAATAAAACAAATAATTATCAAGCACTTACTATGTGTCAGGAACTATTCTAGGTGCTTGATATATATCAGAGAAAAAAAGGGATAAGTATCAATATCTCTAGCCTTACGTAGCTTACATTTTAGTGGAAGAGACAGTTATTTTTAAAGTTATGTATAAATAAATTATATATGATAGAAGGTGATAAGTTATATGGAAAAGAAAATGTAGAGGAAAAGAAAACGGCTTGGATGGATTGTATTTTTAAATATTGCAGGTCCCCTTGAGAAGGTGACATTTGAGCAGACAGTGGAAAGTGGTGAAGGTACTCCCTTGTGGGTATCTGAAATTTGACTTTTACTTAAATGATAACTCAGGCTGCTATACTGAGACTAGTTAATAGTAGAAAAGAGCTAGACGCTGATGAACCAAGGAGAGCTATTGTAATAATCCAGATGTGAAATAATGATTGGGGAGGGGTGAGGAAGTGGATGCCATGAGAACTGTTTGGACTCTGGGTATATTTTGGGTAGTGTCAACAGGACTGCCTTACCAACTAAGTGTGGGTAGGAGTCAAGGAAAACTCAAGTTCTTGGATTGAACAACTGGAAACAAACAGATCTGACACAGTCTGTGATAAGGAAAGCTAAGGATGAGGCATACGTGGGTGGGGTGGGGAAGATCAGCTTTAGCCATGTAGAAGAAAAACAACGGGAGTGTCCATGATCAATACGGACTTTAAGGAGAGAGTTCCCAATCTATACCTGCATCTAGATACAAATTTTGAGCATGCATTTCCAACTTCATATTGAACTTCTTTTCATACATAATCCACGGCCGCCTCAAGTTCTCTGTGTCCAAACAGAAGTTCCAGTAACTTCTCCCAGAACACCCCCCTCCTACTCTATTTCACAAATCTGTAAAAGAGAAAAACAAAGATATGCTTGTACTAGTGGGATATCTAGGCCACATCCTGAACTCCTTTCTCTTCTTTTTTTTTTTTATAAATTTATTTACTTATTTATTTATTTTTGGCTGTGTTGGGTCTTCGTTTGTGTGCAAGCGCTCTCTCCAGTTGCGGCAAGCGGGGGCCACTCTTCATCGCGGTGCGCGGGCCTCTCACTATCGCAGCCTCTCTTGTTGCAGAGCACAGGCTCCAGATGCGCAGGCTCAGTAGTTGTGGCTCACGGGCCCAGTTGCTCCGCGGCATGTGGGATCTTCCCAGACCAGGGCTCGAACCCGTGTCCCCTGCATTGGCAGGCGGATTCTCAACCACTGCACCACCAAGGAAGCCCCCTTTCTCTTCTTATCCACACATACCCAAAGTTTTAAATACCTCTGGAATCTGCAGCCTTCTCTTCATCCTTTCTGCTATGAACTAGTCCCATACGATATTTCCCAACTGAGTCAGGCAGAGGGGCTCACTAACACCTCTGCACACAACAGCTGCAATGTCATTAACAAGACTATTTCCTTCGAATTTCAGCTAAAGCACTGTAACCATCTGAAGTCTTTCATGACCCGCCCCCCAGTTTGATTTGAATCCATGTTTCTATGCCCCTACCGTATCCACTATAACAAGTATCCACGATTAACACTGAGCTCCAAGGACTAGTATCATGTATATGTCAGATGTTTAATGTCTGAATAATTCATATTAGAGCAACTAGAATTAACCACACTGGTTTATGGATTTGAGGTTTGGCTATAGGGTATGTTGCAGAAGATACATAGAAAAGGAACTAAAGCTGGTAATAAGAATTCTAGGAAGTCCTTTCTCTTGGGTTGAGTTCACAGAGCAGCTGCTGGACAGCCAGTGGTCACCACCATGTCCCCAGCTCCAGGTCCAGGAAGAAGCCCCCAGGGTGCCTGATTCCTTCTCACTACATGTCATATGGGAAGCCCATTTCATGCTTTCTCACTCAGATTACACACATTTGGTTTCTGAGTTTTTCTTTCATCCCCCAAGACTTCACAGTTCTTGTTCCAGGCTTGAGTTTTGACGACCTGGCTTGTTCCTTCAGAACCCTTGGGTGCCCAACCATTAAATCCTGATCTTCCCCAAACCTTCTCTCTTTTCTTCTACAGAGAGAATTGCTCCTCCGGGCCTCCCCAAATCCACCTCAATTCTAATGTTATTTGAGGCAATCAGAGGCAACGATCCAAGTAGGTTGGATCAGCTACTCGCATGCACAATAATTTGAAAAACGAGTTTAAATATCACTTCACTAGTTTCCTAGTACATTTTCTGGTGAATAACTAGCGATTACTGACTAGTTTACAACAGTGTATATGTCTACATTTTTTAAAAATTTCCACTGCACAGTATTTTATTTGCCTTATGATTTAAGGAAGCTCATGAAATCAGCATGAAACCTCATCCAACTTTAATACTACTGATTCTATGGAAAAAATCAATTTAAATTTCCAAATAAATTAACTTTTGGAGTATAGTCCATAGAAAGCTTAGAAATTGATTGACCAAAAAGAGGAAGAAATATGTTAATGTTCTCAAACATTAAGGACATACTGTTTCTAATTGTGACATTACACACATAAGCACACACACACACACAAACACAAAAAATAACTATGATGCTACAGGAAGAGAAGGGTTGAATGATTTATTCATAGGCAATAACGACACATGCTGTGAACCACAGACCTAATACGCTTCTATCATTGGGAATTACACAAGTGATTCTGCGTAGTCCAAAAGGAAAATATTTTATTATTATGTATTGCAACCTGCTAACTCTTGCCAACTCTATATTTATATCACATTCAATTCTTATTTAATGACATATATTTCCAACATTAATTCGTTTTTATGGCATCGTTAAGTAGAGATTTTATTGGCAATGGAATATCTATATTAATTGGAGAGCCCACTGGAAAATTTAAACACTGCTGATATAAAATTTCAATTAATCAGTTAAAAGTACCGATTGATGGATTGTCTTGAAATGTTTAGCTTTAATAATCAAGAGAAAAAACTGATAACTTTTATAACCTACATAAAACTTATACAAAAATTTGAAAGAAAAATACATAACTTTGATAATAGTCTTTTGATAATATGCTTCTATTCTTTGCCTACTGTAAGTCTGTTTGGTACAAAATATATCTCAAGCATGCCACCTTTTGGAAATATTATTCATAATAAAATTGTCATAACTGATTTGAATTAAGAGAACCTTCAGTTTCTTTTATATTTGTGATGAATTAAACATTAAGCATTTTATTCTAAAAATACATTTTCTGCTTTATTGAACATTGCCAAATTCTCGGAAAAATATCTTAGTAATCATATGTTATGCTTTTCCAAGATACCAAAAAAAGTTTTTAAAAAAAGCTCACCCAAATTACTATAGATTTTTCTTCTGCGTCACAGTTTGGAAGTTTAACAATAATTATTATACATTATAGTTTTGCAAGGGCACCATATTTTAATTCCAAACTATAAATGTACACAGGAATATATACAAAGAGCTAAAAATACTGTTTTGTAGATTACTAACAAAAATTCATTACGTGTGTATAGGGCTTTAATTCATAGAGTTCTTTCAAACACACACACCCACACACACAAAGCTTATCATTTGAAACTCCTAAGAACTTCATGAAGATTGGTTCCAACTAAAAGATGAGAGATATGATTCTCAGAAAACTCACAGAAAGAAGAGGTCTACATACAAATTGTCCTTTTACACTATATATAGAAATATGAGATTTATTTTAAAATTATGACACATTTGTAAAACCATACAGAAGGAAAATAAAGATAACCAACTGGGAGTCATAAGTAAGAATCAGAGTGTCCAAAGTCATGAAAAAGTAACCCAAGGTGCCAGTCTATGCAATAAAGCAGGGAACAGACCTGCTTCTTTAGTCAAATGAGAAGGAAATTGAGAAGCGACCTACTGATGGCCCTCAAGTTCATGAGCTGCTGTTCAGAAAATGGAAATCTGTTGTTCTAATCGTGCCAAGGGATCTGCTGCAACATAAGGCTATGAAATTAGCTCTACAAAATAACTGTGTTTGTAGAGGGCCACTAATAACACAGCAACAAACAGCCACTTAAATAATACAGACATACATAGATACATAGATACATACATACATACATACATATGTACACACATACACACAAATATCCACGCTGCTTTCTCCAAATACTTTAGAAAAACCAGCGATTCATCTCTTCAGGATCAGCTTTTCCTGGAATGAGTAGATGAGCAAAATATGACCAGAAAATGCCTATGAGTTAAGATTCTGCCTCATAGTTTGTATTTAATGAAGTCTTAGGACAGACACAGTAGAGCAAATGTCACTGCATTTCTTTTATACTTAGAGAAAAGTATAAAAAAAATCTGAAAAAGAAAAAATTATTCAAGGTATACAGCTATAAGATATTTTAAAAGTTCAACTGGAACTAAATACTAACTCACCAATTTTAAGGAGGAATTTTATAAAACACTGAGAAAACTTATGGGTCCCCGTCTGGATGTTCAGAGCAGTTTTTTGTGAAAATCAGGACTCAGAAAGTTTGTGTGTTTAGGATTCTATATACGGGTGAAGCAAATCCTAAACTCTTGGCTAGTTGTATTCCCAATATACCATATTAGCTCTCTCTCAAAATATAATGCTACCTTTTATCTAATGTAATAGAGGTGGGGTGAAAATAGTTCCTTCAAAACTGCATAAAAATATCTTGGAGTTTGAGATCATTTATAGTAGGAATTAATATAAGAATTAAAAAACAAGCATACGAAAAATAAAGTAAAATATATAAATAAGACATATTTCACATATGTTCATGGTAGGGTGAAATTAAAGCTAGAACATAAATTGTTATTTATCTCGTCCATTACCCACTAGGTTCTTTACAGTTAAGCTATTACTCATATATCACCCTGTCTCTGCCTATCTCTCCACTGTCTCTCTATCTCTCTGTCTCTCTCTAGAGAGAGAAATTATTACAGGAAATTAAATAAAAGGTTTTATTGCCTAGGTAGTTTTTACTCACCACTACTTCAACCACATGAAAAATATTTCAAAGGGGCAAATACATCACCAGAAGTGTGTGTACAGATTTTTATTTTCAGGGACGAGCAATACTTGTTACTGGAGTAAAGGGAGGTGAGCTCGATACGCATTGTGTGGAGAACCCGGTAAAGGGCCATTCTTCCCATTCATCAATTCCTCTAAACCCCGCTTATTAACCTTCATAAGAGAGGACTTCCTAAGCAGAAACACTTTACGTAAATCTGTGAATGACCTCTCTTTTCCACACGCCTGCATTCTTACAAATACACTTAAAACAGCCTCTTTGTTAAATGGCATTTTAAGAATCGCTGGAGAACACACAAAAATAACAGAAAGTATACCCTATAAAGCTCTTTGCCATTAATTACTGCAAAGATTTGAGTGCCATAATGTTCCTTAAGAAGACGAACGCAGAAATGCAGATTCCCAGATATTAGTCAAAACTGCTAAAGATAAAAGAATCCCAGGATACAGATGTTTGGAAATTCCATTTCTCTCACTTTGGTCCCCCCTTTTTTCTCTTTATCTTACCCCATTGCCTTTACCCTAAGTTAGAGGCAGCATACTGTTAAAAATAGAAAAGTTTGAGTCAAAACACTTTGATTCACTTCTTAGTTTTACCTTTGGTCACTTATGACCTTCCTCTTTGGATTAGAACTTCTATAAAAGTACTATAAAGCAAGTATTACCTTAAAGAGGTACATAAAGAAGTTTGTAAATAGTCATTTAAAGCTGAGCTCTCTATTTTACATACATTAATTTTATCACATAGAGTTTTTAAATTTTTTTCCAGGAAATTTTCTGTACTATCCTTTTTCCAAAAAATAGAGAATTTAATGTTACTTCATTTCTATGTGTCGTTTCCCCCATCACATGTATTACCAGTTTTCATTTGTGATTCCAAAAGATGGATTAAATAGCAGATCTACAGAATTGTTTAATGTACTGATGTGATCTTTAAAAAATGAGGCAGAAATTCTCCCTTCTTTCTCCTGTTCTCAACATAGTGACACCAATGTAAGTCACAGCATACTTGCCCTTAGACCTCACCTTGACTTTGAGAAAATGGAACATCTCTACCCATTTAATACATGCTCATTGTCATCAGGGTTGATCACAAGTTCTATGTGAATGCAGTTCTGTCCCAGAAGGTGTATGAGGGGTTATCCCCAGGAGCTGACAGCTTCTGTGTTATAGGATGATTGACACACAAGACAGGAATTTTGTTTCTACATAATGCTATCCTTTTATGTAATTATTTTTTTAATTACCTTTCTTTTAACCTCATTGCAAAGTTTCCAAGAGCATCTGCCCAAACCTCAACAAAAAGCCTATGACTTTAATTCAATTCAATTTATTTCAATTCAGCAAGTATCTTTGTAATTAAGAATGGCCAGGACACTCTTAGTTACCAGGAATAAAATGGTATGCAAGATAAAAAAGATTCCCTGATTCCTAGAATTTACTGTTTGGTTGAATTAAAATTTTTAGTGCTTGTTGGCCTGAAACATCATTGTAATTTGGGACAACATCTGCAGAAGTCTTTGGGGGAGTCAATTTAGATTTAAATGCCTTAAGCAATAAGATTACTACCATGATTTAAAGCCAAATGTGTTTATACTACTATTTCCCAGCTCTGAAGAAGCATAGCATAATGAAGAGTCTAGGCTCCAAGGTTAGCAAAAAGCTCAGCCGCACCACGTGGGAGCTCTGCATGTTTTGACAAATCATTCAACTTGTCAAAGCCTCAATTTTCTCATCTGTAAAATGCAAGTACTAATACTAGTACTTACCATAAAAGTTTGTTGAGCGATTAAAGGAGATTATATCTAGAACATGGTAATGTTTAAGAAATATCTGTTCTTGTTCTTATTTATAAACAATGAGTGATAGGAGCGGACAAAACCACAATACATAATTTCAATATCCTTAATCATAGATCACAGACTTGTAAAGGGAACACCTGGGAGACAATAACTTTTTCTGCCTTGGCCCTGGAAAAGAGGATGACTTCTTCCCAGGTACGTTCCATCCATAGATGCTTTTTTATCAGGTGCAGAGTAACAGTTTCAAAGATTTCAAATATCCCTTGGGAAGACCCGAGTAGTGTTCCATGAGCTGATGGGTAGGGTCCAATGGCACCTCTGAGCTCTCAGCTGGATGCCCACATTCTCTGCCACAGCCAGGTGTATCCTTTCTGTGTCTCAAAGGAACGCTGTTTAAATGCTCAGTGAGATTCTGGGGGCAGAAAGTGTGCACTCATGGAAACAGGGACCAGACAGACTTAACTAATGGGCACTGTCAAAATTCAAGTTGTCATGTGCAATTCAACACTGACTTCCCTGCCAATATTTTAGGAATATCTAAGGGTCTAAACGGAGACTTAGCTGCCTGTGTCACCTCATCCTTGTCTGTGCTATCGCAAAAGAACAAGTTTTATTCCTACTCAAGTCTTAATCTGGTACATAGGATAAAACCAATCCTTGAATCAATTAAAAAAACCACAGTCAATCTAAATATTTGTCAGGTAGCATTAAGTATTTCAGGTTTTGTATAGGACCGAAAAACAATTAAAAATAAAATGAGAGAGAGCAACCCTTTCAACCCCTCATCAGTATATTACATAAAAAATAACTGTTTTTATCACATTCTTTCTCTGACCCATCCATTATAAACTCAGAGCAAAACTATTTAAGGAAGATTAGAAGCCCCTTTTTCAATCACAGTCTGTATGAACTGACAAACTGTGCTCAAAACATGAAATGAAACAAGGAGGCAAAAGGAAAATGAACGATCGGTGTTTCCCAAATTGCTTCTTTTGTAATAATGTCTTATCAATGCAATTTTTTTAAACAAAAAGGTGGAATAAATTGAAGAGGCAGAGCAGATCTTAAAATAAAACTGGAAGTTTAATAATCTGCTGCTTTTCCTTTAGTCATAGAAAATATACTTTATGAATACATAAAAACATTCCGATAATAGAGGTGATTGCTGCTATGTATTATTCATGTGGCAATGAGTTCACACGACGCTTCTACATCAAGCAAAGCAGATTCACCATAAGGAACTAACTTCAAAGTACACTGTCTTTTTGGTCTCCAAAGCAATAAAGATCCAGTCACTTCCCTTTTAGGGATTTGTTCTGCACAATTTAGAATGCAGTAGTTTCTTTCCTTCATTACGCCCTCCACGTGAGACAGACTCAATCAGAGGCTACAGAAACAGAGAGTTCTTTCTACTGAGAGTCTCAGATGTTTAGAACCGGTTCTACACTCGTGGTTTCATCAACTTTCTGCTACCCAATCCACCTATTTCTTAACAGTTGTGCTGCAAAGCTTCCACTTTTGTCACAGTTTGACTAAATTTTCCAAAGAAATAACAACCCAGTCAGAGATTACAAAATTAGAAGATTGATGTAGTAGCTTGGCCACCTTTCCCAAAATTATGTGAAACTCTTGTTTGTATGTAACCAGTCTATATTAAAGAGCATTCTGGTATATCCTGCTTCAGCACAGATCTGACAAGAACGTGGAGCTGTATTTAATTACTGTTTGCTAATAATGTTAGGAAAACACAGTAAAACTTTTAAGATCATAAACTGTAAAAATTTTATCACGAAGAAACACTGAAAGTGAAAAATAAAATCAAGGACATTAGATATTTCCATAATTTATGAAATAGGAATAGGAAGAAAATTCAGTGCGATGTTACTAAGGCGCAGACAGATATGAAATGCATAAAACCATACGAAGAGAAAGGTCCAAGATTAATTACACCAGAAAGAACTGATGAAGGTATTTTGGTTTTGATCAGATTTATTGCATGTGAAGTTGTACCACTGGAAAAAGTCAGGAATTAAATCATAAAATGTATATTTTACTGTTGAAATGTGAGTGTGTAGGACTTGGTATTTACAGGAAAATTTCCTGAGAGGAAGCAGTAGCAAGGTTTAAGATCTTGAACAGTAACAGATTGATCCATGTACAGATAGATTAAGAAAATATTTTTACTAGGTATTTTTTGATCATCACAACATAAAACCTAGCAGAGACTTTCTATTATATGGCCTATGTGGTAATTCCTTCAGAGGCTTTGAGCTAATAATTTAAACTAGGCAATAATGGTGGAGTGAAAGCTCTAGATGCCTGTTCTCAAATCTAACAGGGATTTCCTGCTAAAGTCAGCCATTATCAACATAACTATTAAACACTGCGTTGGAGGTATTAATCAAAGCAAATATATAAGAAAAAACAGAAATATAAGAATTGGAAAGAAGAATTAAATTGTCTCTATTTCCAGGTGCTATAATAACAGACCTAAATTTCAAAAAAAAGAAATTAAAATCTATAAATATAAAAAATCTATAACCTTTGTATATATACAAACAAGCACTTGGGAAATATAATCAAGACAACTTCTTGATAGTATGGAAATATACTCCACAAATATAAACAACATATGAAGAAGAGTCTCTGCATCATTATTTGAAATAGCAAAACATTGGAAACAAACCAAGAATCTATTAAGAAAGGACATGGTTTTGAACAAACTATGGAACAGTCACCAAGTGGAGAGCTATGAAACTGTAAAAAAGAAAGAGGTAGAAATCTTTATGTACAAACATTAGGGAGATTTCCAGGGTAAGTTACAAACCAGTATGCAGAATAAAGTACAATAATTCTTGTGTTAGAAAGGAAGAGAAACAGGAATGCACGTACACACATACTTAATTTTGCAAAAAGTAACATTGGAAGGATATACCACAAACTAAACACATGATTATTTACATGGGTTAGGGTAAGCTGGAGTGGATACAGACAGAACTGAGTTTTCTCTGAGTGTACCTTTCTTATGGTTTTGACATTTGAGCCGGTTAAATATTTTACATATTTAAAAAGAAAAAAAAAAATCAAAGTCCTCTGGTCATTTTCCATTTGTAAAACCCAATGATTAAGGTTTCCTAATTGTCCACTTAAAATAAATCAAGAGTCTAATCCTTCAAGGGAAAGAGACAGGAGAGATACTTCTCAAACTAATTCCAAGCTGGTAAACACGATTTGACAGCAGGGAGTCTAAGGTATATGTCAACTTTAAAACAATAAGATATATATTTTTTAAGAAATAAAATATTGCTTATTTTGTCATTCCCATTTCTTATAAAGCAGTTTAAATTATTGTGGTATATTTTACATGCAATAAAATTTAAAGATCTTAAGTATCCAGTCAGATGACTTTTGAAAAATACTTTCACCCATAACCATCAGCCAAATAAAACTTCACTAAATATTGATAATACTGCCCCTGAGACAGACTAACTTCTATTATAAATGATCATTTCCTCTTCTTGAACTTCATATAAATGTATATATTTTTTATGTCTGCCTACCTTTGCTCATATAATGATATTTGATATTAATCTCTGTTGTGCACATCAGTAGTTGTTTATAATGCTGAGTAGTATTATTTTATATAAATATAGCACTATTTGGTTATCCACTCTCTTGTTGATGGAATTTTGGGTTGTTTCCAGCTTCCAGCTCTCTGAAAACAGTTGTTACGAACATGTTTTTACAAGTTTTTGTGAACAAACGTTTTTATTTCTACTGAGTAAATACTCAGAAGTGGAGTTGATAGGTGAGAGGGTAACCGTATGCTTGTTGGTCAAAGAGCACAAGCTTCCAGTTATTAGATGAATACGTTCTGGGATCTAATATACAGCATGATGAATATAGTTAACACTACCGTATCATATACTTGAAAGTTGTTAAGAAAATAGATCTTAAATGTTCTCGCTACAAAAAAATAATAGTTATGTGAGATGACAGATGTGTTAACTATCCTTTTTGTGGTAATCGTTTTACAATAGATATGTGTGTCAAATCATCACATTGTACATCTTAAACTTACACAATGTCATATGTCAATTATATATCAACAAAGCTGGCAGAAAGTAAAATAAAACATATATATGTATGAAACAACCCAACAGATTTGAAAAATTTCGGTATCATTTTTCATTTCCACCAGCAAAGTATATGAATTCAGCTTGCCACATCTTCACCCACCCTTGATATTGTTAGCCTTTTTAATTTTAGCAATTCTAGTGTGTAGCTGCATTTCATTTTGTTTTAAATTACATATAACTGCTGAGTTACGATACTGAACAACTTTTGGGTGCTTACTGGCCATCTGTTTATCTTTATAAACTCTCCAAATCTTTTGCTCATCTTAATTATGTTGTCTTTTTATAACTGATTTGTAGGAGCTCTTTACATGGTCCAGATAAAAGTCCTTTGCCAGATACATGTCATGTGAATATTTTCTTTTCAATACAGATATCCAATTTTCTAGGTCCAGTCGTTGACACAATTTTCCTTTCCCCATTTAATTACATTTGTGCCTTTGTTGAAAATAAATTGACCATATATATGGTGGATCTAGTTCTGGACTCTTTTCTGTTGTCTCAGTCTATTTGTTTATCCTCACACCTATACTATACTGTCCTGATTAATGTAGTTTTACAGTAAGTCTAACACTGTGCCATTATATTAGCCACTGTCCTCACAGGATGATGAGCACATTTAGATGTTTCTCTTTTGAACTTTCAAGCCTCTTTCATATAAACTTCAAAATATCAACACATGAACTGACATAGATGACAGTATGAGATAGAGAATGAGAACAAATCCTTTCCAGACAAAAGGATGTGACTCTGAATCCTATCACACGGGAAATCCTTTCATGTTCTTTGTATGTCATTTTCCTCACCTAATAAAATAGGGACAATACTACCTATCTCATAAAATTTTTGAAAGGTTTAACTAATAAGATACCATATTTAAAGTATCCAGTGAATTATTTGACATATGGAGTAAACCTACAATAACATAGCTAGCTGTAGACCCTATATTCAAAGAAAGTAAGGGTATATTATTCTTTGTAGAAATTCAAAACATGGAGACAATGTTGAATGACTGCCCTATTATTTTTTTAAGATTAGCAATTTCTTTCTTTGGAATATACTATCAATTACTTATAATGTACTACTTTATACTGTTTATGACAGAATATTGCATTTTTATGCATTACTAATTATTAATGATTGCTTTTGTAATATAATAATTATACACATTTATTGTTTTTTCACAGTGTTGACGAAAGATAAGAACTTTGCTGTTTGTGCACATACCTTTTCAATATTTTCTCTTAGTTCTGAATTTCCCAGAATAGAAAATGAAACAAGCATGCACATCTTTATCAGGAGAAAACACAGCAATGTTACTCAGAGCATTTTCCCAATAGGTTTACTCTTTCATTGCTGTGTAATTAACCCCATATTGAGAATTCTATTGTGAATTCTTTTGCAGCAGCAAATTAAACATTTGACTTGCAGACTATTATGTTTCTGTGAAAGTGACTATCATGTCATTAGAAAATAGGCGAGCAATATTGTGAGTAATGAAGAGTTTTCAGGGAAGCTTTCAATGAAGCTAGAAGATTTGCCCTGGGAGAAAATACTCTGTATATTTCAAAGGCCTCACCAAAATCTCCAGCACAAAATCCATCCAAGTCTAATAAAGTAGCTTCATGAGCAATGATCAGCACCTTATTAATAATTTATTGGTTGGCAAAGGTACTGATGGGATTATCGTGCATCATTTTAGGCACAAAAGAACATGACTGTGATGCTCAACAAGGTGAACACAACAGAAGTCAAATCTGTAGTAAACCAATTTGGTATCTTTAAAAAACATAACTAGGTATCCTTCCATTAACTAATAAAGCAGCATCCTACAACACTGTACATTTTACTAGGACTTTGCCGTTCATATCTAAAAATATGAACTTCAAGGCAACCATCTGACATCTTGAAAATATAGAAATACATTTTTCTGATCAAAAGTCCACATTTAAGAATTTTCATAAAATGACCTATTTTAGTAAAACAACCCAAAATGAGCACCATCGGTGTCAACATGTGATATTAAAATTCTCATCCACAGAAAATGAGACTCTCAATGGACTTTAGAATATTTATAATGCCCACTGTATATTCATAATTAATTGTGAACACTGTATATGGAAGTCAATAGAACAGAACAGAACGGATGTCTGTTCTAAATCTTCCTCATATTCATTGACATTAGAGAGGGACTGGTGAAACACTGATGCTTTTTGGCTAAAGGGACTGATAGGGAATACGGAGGAGGCAGTACCCGGGTCAGTAACTGAACTGTGAACCCGGTATACACCTGGGGAAAAAATGGAACTTCCCACTCTCACCACCTTTACAAGAGCCAATACTTTATGGATAAGGGTGCACTTCACCTGCTAATATAATGCTGCTACCGCTTGAAAATACAGGCATAACCCAGCTGTCTACCTAGAATGGCCTTTTACAAGACGTGCTTTATAAAATCCTCTTACTTGTTTCAATGCATCTCCTCTTAACAGGCTGTCCTGCAACTTGGCTCCAATTGGGCTGCACCGTCTCCTAATGGACAGTCTTACTTTATGAACTTGAACAACAAGAGGTAGTGCGCTTCCTTCCCAATTAAACATCATTCAATCCCCAGAGACACGGCTCTGTTATTGTTCCAGTGTTTAACTACAATATTTTAAAAAGGAAGGAGAACAACAGGATTTAAGCAAAGTAGAAGTTCCCAGCAATTTGAATCACTGGGTCTTCAGCAGGATTTTGATGAGAAATGAGAAACAGAAGTGGTCATTTCAGGGTTGTCATCTGTCTGAAATACAAGCCTGTATTCAAAGGCTATTTATTTATTTTATTGTTTAGGAAACAAATTAAAGTGCTCCGAGCCCAACCAGGGAAATTGTGTGTTAATTACACACGAGATTTCACTTCCTTCGCATACCATTCTCTAATACAACTGCTTATCCTGGAAATGGAAATACTCCGTGACCTTTTCTTAACCAAAGAGTTCTCTGATGCATACAAAAGACTCTGGATTACACTATCATCTAGAAACTACTTAAAAAGAAATTATTCCTTCCTCAGGAAAAGTTTCATGTATCGCTTAGCTTTTAATGCATGTGTAAGTTATATGCCCCAGAAATTTCATGTATCGTTTTCAATGGTGAAATCTTTTAAAAAACTCTCTAGCTCATTAGTTTTTCAATATTATCTGTCCAGTTAATTATTCAATGTGATCTGGAGGTTTCCACAAAGGCAAAACCACATGTTAAAGTACACAGACATCTACTAAACAGAAGGAATCCCTTTGTGATGAATAACCTGAAGGCAAAAACCTTGACAAATATTAAAGAGAACAAAGTATCTCAACAGTGATCAGTTCTACATTCTTGAATTAATGCAGAGGGCCAGAGGAAAACAGAAACCAAATTTAGTCATGTGTGTGCTTGTCTCAAGCAATAAATTCTAAACTTCCTATGGTTGGGGACATAAATATTCTATGGCCTTACTTTATCCCACTTTCTAATAGCTGGCTCTTAACTAATGTTTGCTCTTGCAATATAACCTTGAAATCTGTCCTCAACAACATGTGAAATCTGCATAATAAAAAGAATCTGAACATTTTGCCCAAGTGTGAAATACATCGTTATAATTGTTTCAAATCTACGATATTCTTAAATTCCCTTTTTAAAATAAATAAAACCACATGAAACCTTAAGAGGGTCTGATCTAAGTAATATATTTCTTTCAACTGATTACAGTTTCATGGTGCTCACCATTAATCTGCTGACCTTGAAGTGAACAATATTCCCAAATGTGAAATATTCCTAAAATAAAATACACCATTTAGAGATGAGGAGTTCTAAATTCTACTTCCAGTTTTATTTAGCTAACAAATTGCATTAGCACAGTTATATAGTAAACACTCAATTCCATCCTCAATATTGAAAGAGCTTCGCAAAGAATAAAAACTCATGGCTTCTCTTATAGGTGAAAACCTGCTTCGTTTGCCCTGTTTGGATACTTGGGCTCATATTTACTTGCCTTCAAGAAATGGTATACCAAAGCACTCTATTTTTGTAGACCCTGTGAGGCACTTACTTCACTTTATACATTGATTTTCAGAAGTGAAAACCAGTCTTGGAGCCTCTCCTCTCTGAGGTTTTTTTTTTTCCTAGTTCATTGCTAAAAATAGAACCGCACTGCTGAGGGACTATGGTCATTGCTAGATGAGCATGGACAATATATCTGAGAGCTGCTTAACATGCAGAAGGGAACAATTCTTATTTCTCTATGAAACTCCACTGGGAAACCAGCACACAGGCAATTTTTCGCACTCTACTCGATCTATAGCAAGGACACAAAAAGACTTGTGTTCTTTTCTAAATATAGAATGTCTCCCTTTCTTTCAGAGATTGCTGCCAAGATTTCTAGTTGTCTGCCCACTATCTATTCTCTTTTTCTTCCTTACTAGAGCACCCTGATTTGGTTTGGGATAGCAAAGGACCCAGTTGAAATCCAATATTTTCTAGACTCATTCGGAAATAAGAGAGGTCACGTGACACCATTCTGGTCAAAGGAATGTAAACAGAAGTCGTTGTGTGGGGCTTTCAGGAATGCTACAGAGGGAGACTCAGCTGGGGGCTCTTGTGCCCTTCACTCTTCATTCTTTCTCTGGCTCTGATCATGGGCATAGAACTTAAGAGTTACAGTCAATTTTTTTCAGCCATGAACAATCACCAAGAGCATCTGGGAGTTTGAGTTTCCAAAACAATGTCAGCATTGCCTATCTGTGGACTTATTTGGTAGGGTCAATGTTTGGGGGTTTTCTGTCCTATATGATCAGTATAAATACTAACTTACATGGATAAAATTCATCAATCTACCGAGTTAATCCTCTTCCAGCCCCTACCTGTCTCCAAGCCTGGAGGCTTTCAAAAGTCATCTGGAGGCTTGATTACATCCTTTTCTTCCTTCACAACCGAAGTCTTTCATTCACTCTTTCACTCTTCTTCTGTGGTCATACCTGACCTAGTTTCACCACTCACGTGACTGCAGCTCTAAGTCAAAACGTCGCAAATGAGAAAGATGATAAAAGTAAATTTTACTTTTTACTTAAAAATTAAAACAGAACATTCTTAAAAATTACGAGAAGCAGGAGGAAACAGAAAAAAAATTAAAATGAGGTAAATACTTTACCTTCACTATATTCCCCTTACAGTAAATTTACATGAGAGTATGACTCCAAATTCTAGAAGGATGCAGCCCAAGTACATAAATACCAGTGGCTAACAATGGCTCTAACAACAGCCTACTCAACAATAGCAAAGTAACCTAGAGTCTTAAACACACACAGGCACACATACACACACACACTTATCCACTAACACCCACCCACCTCCCCAAAAAAAAAGCCTGGAACCCAGAAGAGTGCAATAAAAACTAGTTTTTAAACATTTTAATATAATTTTAAAAGCCTTGGTGTGGGAAAATATTGACACACAGAAAGTGTAACATTGATTAAATGTTACATATGATATAGATCTCTGGCATTCTAAATAATACCATAAACTTATTTTTAAAGTGTTCTTATTCACTAAACAAATTATTTTCAGGAAACACAATACAGTTAGCCCATAAGTTCTTTAGGAGATTGGGTACTGTAAACATTGGAAAATGAAACTTACAGATGTTCTTTATTTATTATTATGAGCTATAATAATGGAAGCCAGTCTGAAGAGAGTTTCAAAATTATGTATTTCTGGAGGTTATGTCACTTGGATAAAAATAGGTTTATAGGAGTGACAGTCATAAGACTGGACTTAATCCTTTGAGGACTCAAATAAGAGCATAATTTAAGCGTGACAAGATTTAGAAATGAGGATTTTGTCCTCATTCATAAAAAAACTAAAAAATTAATAACTTAGTATCCAATTTTAGGCATATCATTAACAAAGTAAAATCCATTATCTCTGTTTTCTCACTTGTGACTTCAGGAGAAAGTGAATTTAACTTCTTTATTTTCAACGACTTTTAAACCGCTATAATAAAAAGGAAGTAAAATTTGAAGAAATTTTCTTAAGTTTTCAACGTTTATTCTGAAGAAATTTGAAAGAATATAAACAATAGGGAAATCATTCTCTACTGACAGTCATATAGGATGGTCCTCTAGTCTCATAAACCAAAAGATTTATTATTTCATATAGAATTAGAAGAGAAACCCCAGTTAAAATAATATGAAGCAAAAGTTGGTATAGAATATAATAATTTATGGCACAATGTTTATTTTCTGTTCATAAGTGGTAGAGTGGGGTCAACCCTGAATTTTAAAAAAATTAATAAAGGAGATTCGATTGGCCATGGACAGATTTTGCTGTCTTTAACTTCTCCCTTTCAACTGTTTCCTTATAAAAACCTCTTCCACTCTCTTATAACTAATACTTCACTGAACACTTGGGAATTTTCTATTTCTCCCTTTCCTTCCATAGCCAAAATCGTATTCAGGACCACCATGCATGTGTATACAGTTTGTACTTTGCACAAAGGTACCCAGCTGAATGGGCAAATCTCTGGCTGAAACTGAGCTCACAAATTGCCCACAAAGCTGTGAAAGGCATTGTCTCTGCAGAGGAAGGGAAGGAGGTGGACAGAAAGGAACCCCCTGCTCACCAACCCCTGAACTTTGAGGCTACATTTGCCAAGGGTGAGGGTCAACTTTTTTTCAAATTCAGACAGATATCCTGTAGCCTAGAAGCAGCCCTAGTCTTCAGAGTTGCTACTCCCACTGCAAATGGTTCTAACATTTTCAAAGGAGTAGTACCTATTAAAGTCAACTGTAACACAGTAAGGTGTGGGTCAATAATGATGACAGAGAGGTGAAATTCAGTGTGTGTAGAACTGAGAAATAGAGAAGCAGGAGACACAGCATCACTTAGTATCTCTGAACTACACACAAGGGAATCAATGCTGATTCCTGTTTGAGATCATCTCTCCCAGTAAACCATACTATTAAGGAATAGTAGCATGGAGACTGTGTGTGCCTAATAATCCCTGTTATACTTTTGTAACTTCACCTAGAGTCTACCTTACTTGGACTTTTGATTTTCCTGTGGAGAATGACACACATGCCTCATATGGATGTGTAAGGTGCAACATTAGTGAAATTTTAATAATGACTAACAAATTATAAAAGAAAGGGAAAAATCAGATGATTTAAATTCACTATTAGTACTCAGTACTGTATTTTTCATGTTTGAAAGAAAACCATGTAAGGTGACCAAGAAAAATTGCAGTTGCGCTTTCTTGAAATGCATAATCTTACAATTAAACGAATCTTACAATTCGTTTATAATCACAAACGGATCTAATGATAAAGTTTCTAATGATATACTTGCTATTGAAATATAAAACACTTACACACAAATGTGAACTTTCTAAGCAAATGAAAGCTATATTCCTCACAGTGTTTCACAATTAACTTAGCTTGCCTCTGGCCAGTCAAAGGGCAGATGGCTATCCTTTTAAAATCTCTAGGTGAACCATCTCTCAGAAAGGAGATGCTGGGTAGAGTAACCCTATGTTCCATTTCAAACTGGCTAGGCAGCTATTTCCTTTTGCACTGAGAGCCACACCCTTCATTTAAAGAAAGATTATGTCAGAAAAGTCTGTCCCTCAGCCTGTAGATAAGAAGCCAGTACACAAAAGGGAGACAGAGAAGTGATGGCAGTTTCTAAAACAATGGTTCTTAACCTTATCAAATCCAGTGTCATGTTTGTATGAATAAACATTTAACTCCCTTTTTATAAACCTGAAATAAAATTCATTACATTCTAATCTAAGCACAAAATTTAAACATCAATCATCTTAATACAATAAAAGGAAAGGAATTTATACAAACAATATATATTTCAATATGGAAATATCCAAGGTCTATCACACTATAAGACATAGTAGTCAGATGTTTTACTCATACCTAGAATCATGGTGAATATAATAGTTATATATGCAGATTGACACAAATGGGTTTATTTGCCACTCAGATACTATAAGGAACATTGTTATTTGTGATTTTATGAAGTGCTGAAAACTCATATTAATGATCTGAAAGAGTACCAAGTTTCCTCCACTTACACAGTTGTTGTATCTGGAAAATTAGTGCATATTAGAACTATGTGATATACTTTGAATTTATATTCAAATTCTAGTTAGGTTCTAGACTCAGATATTTCTAAACAGATTTTCCATTTGCTCGAATCTTACAGGCATTGGGTGGTAGGAAATTCTTTGTGGGGCAGGCCTGACATGCGGATGGCCAGACGTTCTAGCAGTCCTGATCTCCACCCTCAATGTCAATGCCACCACCCTCTTCATTATAACCAAGAAAAATACCACAGCAAATTTCCAAAATGTCCTCTTGGGTTTTGTTTTCTTTGAGACTCTCCCATCAGAGGGAGGAGAAAGAGAGCACTAATTCTTCCTTCTCCTCACAGCTATTGCTGCATAGACAATAAACTATACGAGGTGATTTAAGGGAAGATCCCTTATCAACAAAATATTGCTTGCCCCTGCCAAGAACTGAAATCACATCTCTTATTAAACATCCAAGAGAAACTTAATGGGAGATACTGTGGGTCCTTCAGATTTCCCAACCTCGAGTTGAAACACCTGAAGTAATGGATATTTTCAGTGATAGAAATGATGAGTTAATAAATGAGAATCATAGTTCAAACGTTCTACATCCTACCTATAATGAGGTCCTACTATCTACCTAATTATTTCCCAGATCTCCATGACATGGTTACAGATATTAGACACTTCAAGACAGAGAAACATATGACAACAAAGTGAGGTAATATGGTGGGGGGTGGTTTTAGTTGGAGGTATCAGAAGGCTGAATGAGGACACCGGAAATCATTTTAGACACAAGTTTGAGAAGGAGACAAAGACGAGGAAAGGAAGGGGGGGTTTCAATATGTCAAAGAATTTTGGTGCATTTTGTCAAGGGATTCAATATTGTTGTCACTTTTTCTTTGACAATCCCCTTCTTGATATTTTTTTCCCTTTTCCATGCAGTATGGAAGAAGTTCACGTCAGGATCTTGAGTCATTCAACAGGAAGTAGTCCCCACCATCCATCCTGGATCTGTACAAGAACCCTCTACTTCTTTATCTATCCTTTAATATCACAGAGAATGTCTCATTTTCTCTTTTCTAGTTCATCTGCTAAAATGAGTTATCTACCACCTGAGTTTTTGAAATGGGATTTTCTTCAGCAATTGAAGCTAAATCTATTTAGGCAAACTCTGAGACAAAGCAGGCATTCCACCAAATTAAAGATGGTAGAGAGATAGGCATGAAAGTGTTACACTTGGGGAAGTGAGACTCTTATAGCTACCCAGACGTTACAACAATGAGCTAATAGGAATAGAGTGAATAGGAATGCTAAGTCCCTAAAATCACGTATGAATTACATGTTAATTTTACACAAAGATAATGAAAAGAGAACTGACATTTGTGAAATACCTACATTGTGCCATTCACTATACTAGTCACTTTAATATATGTCATCTCACAGTCAACTCAATAGGTATTATTATTCCAATTATTTTACAAATGAGAAAACTAATGTTTGTAAATAATAAAACACATCTCTTTTCACAGACTTCTTTAACAGAGTCCCTTAGTTGAATCTGGGGTGTCTAATACAAAATCTATCACATTCAGACAGCAAATCAATATTTTAAAAATAACGGACAGACTAGATGAAGGAATGAGTGTGTTGATAAAAATGGATGAAAAAACTCATATACCACACATAGAATTTTAAAGAAAATTAATCATAAGCACAAAAGACACTCTGAGGTGTGCAGAGGTCTGTTGCAATGGGAGTTTAACACATCTTCTAATATGAATAGATCAATCATAATCTTTCTTAATGATTTCAGAAATCCTTTTTAATTTAAAAGCCAGTAGTCAAAAGAGAGTTTTGACATCAGTAAGATGAAATAGCAAAGAACAGTGATCTTAAGCCATTTAGAGGTGGAAAAAGCAGCTCCAAAGACCTGATTGGTCACTGAAATAATAATCAAAATAGTATATTTAATAAATGTTTATAGCCATTTCAGTACTCAGCATAATTTTACATGGTCTTTGGGTCAAGAAGACATGATATATGTAAGTTATTTACAAATATGTTTTTAAAGATTTTTTAAATTATGTCACTTCAATGAGGTGAGTTTCATTTATAAAGAAATTTCAACTATTTGAACCAACAAATTTCAACTATTTGACCAACAAATTTCCTCATAATGTACACTAAATTAACATTGACACCCCTATCAAACACACACACAGACATACACACAAATGTGTATCTTAGAGATACTGAGAATTAGACATGTTATTTTCCAAAATAAAAATGAACTCCAACATCTGGGTGTTCAAAAGTTATATTTCTTACTCGTACACTGCAATTTCCCTTAATATGTGTGAACGATATTGTCTGTACTGTTCAGTATCCAAGCTCATTTCATGGACATTTCCATTATTTCCTTATTTACAAATTTAATAGCAATATTAAAAGATCACTTGTACGAAAACTACATAGTAACACATTAAGCTCTCACTCAGTATTAACAGCAACAAAACATTCAATAGCAAAAGTCAAGTGATTAAAAAATTTTGAGATAAAAACATGAATATACCTAATAAATCTATGGTGGACTACCAACAATTCTGTATTCTTCAGACCTTTCATACCATTTCAAAATTCAATGCACAAAACACATTATATTTTTCAGAGAGTAAAGAAAGTTGGGAAATATCATTTCACACCTATTTCTTCATAGAATTCCCAGAAGAAAAATGTGAAAATGACAATGTGACATTTGTCATCAATTTACAGCTGACGTTTTGGTTTTAGAACTTGAGAATGTTTATTCTCTTAGGATGCTTTTCTTACATTCTGCCACACATCTGGCTTTAGTTTCATAATATACAAGAAATGTACTTTATAAAAACAAAATTCAACTGAAAAAAAATGTCAGCATAATTTGCACAAAAAATTCTCACTATTAATATAGATAATTATGGTATTCTTGAAGAAATAGTGACATAATCCTTCAGTAATCTTTTAAAGAATTATATATTTAGGTAGAATGTGGTTTTTTCTCCCTTAATTTTTATAATTTACTTTTCAGTTTTAATTTTATTTATAGTTCTTTAATTTAAATTGGAATTACATGCTACCAACAGAAAGCATCCTTGGTCCTACCTTTTGGCAAACCACTAAGTTTGTGGTACAAAAAATTATTATTGGTCTTTTTTATTTTTAGTAAAAAACTCTTCCACAAGTGTTTCTATGAAATTTGAGGCTTTGTTTTTAACAAAATTACATATATATTTCATCTTTGACTCAATAACAATGTTAAAAAGACCTTTAAATCATATTTTAATAGTAAAATTAAGAGTAAACAAAAGGCTCACATTCCTCTTTCAAGTACTAAGTATTTCTTCATGTGTAGCAGAAGATGAAAAAGGAAAAAAAAATGTACCAACAACATTTCAAAAAAACAAATATCCCACTATGCTCTTAAAAACGGATGAAACATCCCTATCTTCCATGTGTCAGGTAAGTGGGTATTTAAATAACATATTACCTTTTCCAGAAGTATATATTATGGTCTAATAGGATGCCTAAAGTTATACTTTTAGAGCAATTTCATGATTAAAAAATATTCACTCAATTATTTACTAGTTAGTCCTAAGATTGAATAAAGTTTCCAGGCAAATCAAAATGCAATACTCAGATTGCAGATTGTAGAAGTGTATTAGTTCTGCTTTGGTGAGACTTGACAGAGGATGCTCCACTGTCCAAAAAAGTCCAAAGAAAAATTAGGAAATAACTAACAGGGGAATAACCAGGTAGTTGGTATAGGTCACTCGGCTTGTATCTAACATTTTCTCCACCCAAGGTTTGAAAGTCTGTTTTCCTATAGTAATCACTTATAAGTCCCATCATGAGAAGTAGCCGTGTATTTTCTTCTTAAATCACACAACACGGTGCCGAAGTGTTTCACCTGCTCATTGCGCTGAGATTCACGTCAATTCACCATGAACAATGACCCTATTTTGACATCTCAAGCAAACCACTGCCATGTAAACCAACATACACCCAACAGCGGAAACCAAATCGCTGGATATTGAAGGTGAGTGCTGGCCGAGGGGATAAACAAGTGTGAGGCTCTCAACGGCCTCCACCTGCTCCCAAGTTTAGAGAATGAGCCCACGTGGACATTATTAACATTTGTCAGGAGACCCTGCCTGCTAAAGAACGCAACCAAACCAGACCAAAGGAACCAACAAACCAACCTACTCACAGTTTTTGTGAAACGAAATCCTTTGGGAGATCACAGCATGAACCTCCTTAATACTCCTTCCTCGGAACCCCTCTGAACCACACTGAAGTCCCCTAAACGTTGAAATGCAAGACTTACAGCAACAGTGTCATTGAGTCTAACTTTCCCACTGTAATCAGTTTCTGACATTCAACACCTCTTGAGGATAACTTAAGATATAAAATATATTACAAGTAATGCTTTGCAGTCCCCTTGGGGGTTGATTATCTAGGAAAGACTGATCCTGACTGTCTTTTTTAAATGGAAAAACTCACTATATTGGCATAAATGCCACGTAATTTATGGGAGGATTACCAGACTATTGGTAGGCATCCCTCATGCCCTATATAGTAATTTCTGGTCGTCTACGATGTAAAAATCACACCCAATTAGTAATAAGAACGGCATAGAACACCCTGATCAATCTCGTTCACCTTATCAGATCTTTTTCTGTACATCTACTCACATAGAGAAATGTTTTTCTATTTATAAGTTGAAATAATATAAAGCAATAATAAATAATAAATAATTTTATGTCAGTAAATGAATACGTGCTTTACAAGCGTGACATCAATGTGGAGTTATCTGCATATCAGTAAACAATATTTTTATTATGATACTGGAACAAAAAAATGCATACACACACTTTATCAAACATGAGAAGAGTATTCTGGTAATTGAGATTAGATGGATTTTGGTAGGATTCTACCAGTCTTAACAGAGAAAGGCAAGAATTCTTTCTTCCTTTGTGATAATCTATAATAATGACTAGCTTTACTTAGAAAGCATTATTTCTAGTCTACTATCAACAGCATAGATATCTTGTTATTATAGTTTCGTTTAGCATACCTCTAGAAATCTCTACAACCTGGAACAAGTTATCTCACTTTCTAGGACTTAATCTTCCTAATCTTTATAATAATATTGCTAATACATAACATTAGTTGAGAATTTGTTCTTGGTAAAGCAATTTGTTAAGCATTTTAAATGCATGATATTATTTAAACTTCATTAGTACCTTGAGATTCTATCCCAAACTCCTGTTAGAGATAAAAGCAAGACTGAGGTTTGGAAGAGACTCCATTCTGTTCTGACTGGAAAGTCTAGGAAACTAGAATCATAGAATTTTTTTTTAATTGTAATGGGCTTTAGAGATAATCTAGTTCAATTCTCTAAAATTTTAAATGCAAAACTAAAATTTAGAGAGATTACAGAAATTGACAAGCCTACGCAACTAACCCATTTACCTATACTTTTTGCATGTTTTTCCCCAAACTATATCACAGACGACACTACTGTACCTTCTCTTTACACACAAAATATTTAATAGTGTGATATCATGATTTTATTTTTTTTTCCCATTTTCCCCATTTAGAGTGTGCTTCTTAATTTCAAAATAAACAAGAAGTTTGTTATGGCATCTTTCATTACAGATTCCAAGTTTAAAACCTTGCTACTCAATGTGCGGTTCATGGACCTCTCTCAACATCAGCATCATATGGGAGCTTGTTAGAAATGCCACATCTTAGGTCCCACCCCAGACCTACTGAATCAGAATCTTCCAGGTGGTTCATGTGCATAATAACAGGTGGAAAGTGCTGCTTTCGGAAGTTCTTACTTCTTTTGCATCAACTTCCTCAATATCAGCCCCAGTAATGGCCAGTGTTGACTAGTACTCAAGGGCCAACAAACATCCACGTATAACCTCTTGTTGGCCAGTGTTTTAAGTATACTGATCAACTGCTTAAAAGCATCCTTTTGCATAGACTATAATCTGAGATAAAGATTATAATTTGAGATATAGACACTGCTTGGGTTTGTTACAGACACACAGTCATCTAGCACTTGCAGGCTGTGCTTTATGTCAAATGTGAAGGCTAAGCCTTTGATGTATGGTCCATGTCGAAAAGTTAAGCTGCAAAAATACTGAAAGTATAAAAACATGTATATCAAGCTCTATACTGCTCTCTGTTTAAATTGGTATATAACTCAAATTCTGAAATAACCTTATTTTAATACTATATTCCTTAAAAACAAACAATCGGTACGGAATTAATTGTAATAAGAAAACAAGGTACATTTTCTAACAATCCTTGGAATTGTAGCGTTTATAAATGCATACATCTTTAATAAAACCACTATCCACCCCAAAGTATACAACAATCCAACTAACTGAAATCTTACTAAGATGAGAAAATCTTTGAAGTATAGAGCACAGCAATGCCAAAGGTCAGTACTTAAGAATATGATGCGTATTACCATTAATCACATTAAAAATAACTACAAATATCCTGTAATTATTGAGTTAAAATACCAATATGACATATTTTGTGAAAGTATGTTATAATTACATTCAATATTATATACTTCTTTAAAGTCTGCTATAAACAATACACTTTGAAATGTATGTTATTGAGGAAACTGCCTCTTATAAATGACTGCTATTTCAATAGCCTATATATATATATGTGTGTTAAATGATCAAAGTTATTTCTCTCCTTAGCAAAATTCTCTAAGCTAAATACCATTGAATTATTAGAATACTAGTACTGATGTTTCTAAATGAGTCTGGAATGATTGCTCATGTAGACAATACTGTCCAGGAACAAAATAATATTTTTACATAATGAAACAAATGTTCCTTTTTGATATTAAAATTATTTAGGCAACACATATTGACTACAGTGCAATTATAAAAATGGAGATAAATTTCTGAAAATCATATACATATAACTATATGTTAAAGCACTTAGTTCGCTTAACATTTCTACCACTTCCTCAACAGTTAAAAATTAGACTTTAGTAAAAAATGTTTTGGATTTACTATTGTTCAGTTGTTCTTGATTTCTTTTGGATTTAAATGTGTTTTGTGTCAATGTATTAAACAATGAATTTAATTTTCAGAGAGAAAGCAGAATTTAACTTCTTTATGCCTAATATCTCAGGGTCTGGTGAGAAAGAACAAGTTCTTTGATATAAAACAGTCATGAATATTTTCTCTTATTGCTAATTTTTATTATTTGAAGAGATGGGGACCAGTGATTTTTCTCTCACTAGTGTAACCCAGTTTCCTTCGATCTCACCTTCTATCTTCCTGTTTGATGGGAACAGGCAGAAGAAGAGGCACACAGATGATAAAAAACCATGAGAGGAACTCTGGACTTGTTTTAAATTTCCCAGAGGTAAAAACAGAATGTTGACCTTTTTCACTCTCTCCTTTGTCCTTCTTTTTCTGTAAATGAAATTGGAAGTCCTCCTCCCTTTACTGAAAAAGAATATTCAAAATTTGAGGAGAGGAAGAAACAAATATTTTCCAAGTTGGTTGAAAAGACTACATACTAATAAGTCTTTAAGTCTCTACAGCCAGGGATTTGGAAATTGGAAACTGTGAAAATAAATATCTAATACATATATTCTACCAATGTCAGACAGAAAGTGATGAATAAAGTCACCTGGCCTGACTCAGGCTGGCTACAAGGCAGGGCCTGGACATGGCCCAAGGGCTCTCCTGAGCCCCAGGGAAGAAAATGACAAGAATTCACTAGGAACTATTGACAGGGCCTTAGACTATGTCTCAGAATATAATTTTCCAGTGACTAACTTTCTCCAGCATTTTTATGATCCTATCATTTCCAATTCCTACCTTCCTGTAGCAAAACGTAACTTTTAATTTTGCCTGGGCCTTTGCAAGGCAATTACGTAGCTTTTATTTTTTTATTTAAAAATTTTTTTTTTATTTTTTAAAAAATACCTGAATTATTAGTTCCTCATAAGCTCACCAGCATGGGAAGGACTCTTCTAAACCCATTCTGCGTTTGCAGACACATGGATGTACCCACAGACACAGACCATACGAGTTCCCGTGTTTCTAAGCATAAAACATAGTATGCTGTACGTATAACTTCGTAAATAGCACTTTTCTCTTAATAATGACTTAACGAATGGATGTCACTCCGTACAGAGCAGCTCCAATCACCATCGTGATTATGTGCTTCTTTTTCTGCACGTGCACATGTTTCCTTGGGAAAATGCTTTAGTATAAGTAAAGTTGCTTTCTAAAAAACCCTTCAGGACAGAGCCCCTGTCTCCATATTCTTTACTCCAGGGCTTACCACAGTGATCTATTTTCAAAACACCCTTAAATGTTTCCATTGACAATGAAAAAAAATGTCTATAAACAATTTCAGCTGAACCTCCAAATATCCTGAGCACTGATTTTCAGGGTCTAAAAATAATATCACTGTTTGATTTCCCAGCTTTCTAGCTATTTGGATAGTCACATTCAAAAATGAAAAAAAAAAAACCTGTCAAATTTCTTTTTATACTTTCCATCACATTTCAGAAAACAAGCTTTATACCATCTGCCCATATGGCTGACAAGTTACAGTAAAAATGTTTATGCTTTTGGATATGTTCCTCATGCCCACAAGCTCTCTAATTTGCAAATGTTGTGGTTTTTCAGAAACATTTGTGAGTAAGGTAATTGAATACCTACTACATTGTAAAACAGGCTCTCCTAAATAGATTAATTATTTTACACTGCTTGAATAATTTCTCCCTTACTTTTTAACATGAGCATACTTTTAAAATAAATGACTCGAGTACTAACATCGCTGTGTGTAGAGTATAGCTGTACTTATATTGTTATATAACAAATGATATATCCAATTAATATAAATGATATATGCACTACTTCTTTCAATTAAGTCTTTCTTAATATATTTGAACCATATTGTTATCTCACTTTTTGACCATTTACATGTGGTATTATGTGAAAATTAAATAAGATACCTTTGCTAATTATTCCAAATGTGTCAGCTTCCCAACTAAATTATGAAATAAATGTCTGAGGCAATTACACATAATTTTGCAATATCTACATAGTCTAGTCTAGTATTACAGAAGCTATATAATAAATATTGAATGCATTAAAAAATAACAAAATTACTAAGATTAATCTACCATCATGTGCCAGTCACTACATATCCTGTATTTAATCCTTCTAGCAAGACTTTCATGAAGGTACTGCTATTTCATCATTTTAAATATTAGAAATCTGAGGCTCAAAAATTTAGATAATTTGTCCATGGTCACTGAAGAACTAAGCCAACAACCAAACCCAGTCTTTCTGACATGAAAGTCTGTGCTAACAACCACTATAAGATATTTTCCACAAGAATATGTAGATTCTTTTAAAGAAACATTCACACTTTTACCAAATTAAAGTCAACACATTTCAGCAGGTATCCAGTAGAAAAATAATTTTCAGCAATGACTACAGAACATTTTATGACGGTGATCTTCATTTTAGGAGCTTCTAGGATGAGATACCCTTTCATAGTAAAGGACTATTTATTTCACATATTTAAGGAGATTAGCTTTGACAATAGAGGCCTCTTACCATAGATAATAAACAGTTAGGAACCCTGCCATAGAGAAGACCCATAGTATTGAAACTCACGGGCGGTGAATACATACATAAATATATAAATAAATAAACACATACATACATACATACATACATACATACAACACCCACATATAGTATTCTGATTTTTATTTGCTTCAGTGAAGTCTGCCTAGCCAAATCTGCCGTGTTACATTAAATCAAGGTAGATTCCAACTACGTCTAGTTCATATAATCAATTAACGACAACTGTAGAAAAACAAAACAGCAAAACAGAAACAGATAAAATTTTCCATAATATTTAAAGACTGAATATACTTTAAAAATGGCAATTAAGAAAAACCTTATCCCCACCCACGCTACATCCAAATCTATGCTGAGCATTCTATGTGTAGTAATGTATATACTTTCTTCTTGAACATCTTTATTGGTGTATAATTGCTTTACAATGTTGTGTTAGTTTCTACTGTATAACAAAGTGAATCAGCTTTACATATACATATATCCCCATATCTCCTCCCTCTTGCGTCTCCCTCCCACCCTCCCTATCCCACCCCTCTAGGTGGTCACAAAGCACCGAGCTGATCTCCCTGTGCTATGCGGCTGCTTCCCACTAGCTATCCATTTTACATTTGGTAGTGTATATATGTCCATGCCACTCTCTCACTTCATCCCAGCTTACCCTTCCCCCTCCCCGTGTCCTCAAGTCCATTCTCTACGTCTGCGTCTTTATTCCTGCCCTGCCCCTAGGTTCTTCAGAACCATTTTTTTGGGGGGGGATTCCATATAAATGTGTTATTGACAGATAGTGAAGTTCACTCCTAGAGTGTAAGATTTTCTCTTTTTTTAAAAAAAATTATATGTAACTCACATATAACACCGTATTCGTTTCTGGTGTACAACATACTGATGAGATAGTTGTATATAGTATGAAACTCTTACCACACCAAATCTCGTTAACATCCATCACCACACAGGTACAGAATTTGTTTTCTTGTGATGAGAACTTTTAAGAGCTACTCTCTTAGCAACTTTCAAATATGCGACACAGTGTTATTAACTAGGGTCACCACGCTGCACATCACATCCCCAGGACTTATGTATTCTATAACTGGAAGTTTGTACCTTTTGACCCCCTTCACCCATTTTGCCTTTGTCCTCAACTCCCCACCTCTGGCCACCACCAATTCTCTGTAACTATGCACTTGATTTATTAATATATTGTTTTTTAGGTTTCACATATAAGTGAGATCATACGGTGTTTCTCTTTCTCTGACTTATCTCACTTAGCATTATGTCCTTTAGGTCCACCCATGTGTCACAAATGGCAAGATTTCAATCTTTTTATGGCTAAATAATATTCCAATATATCTTTGATATATATATATATATATATATATATATATATATATATATCACATCTTCTTTATCCATTCACCATTCAATGGACACTTAAGTTGATTCCATATCTTGGCTATTGTAAATAATACTGCAGTGCATATATCTTTTCAAATTAGGTCTTTTCATTTTCTTCAGGTAAATACCCAGAAGTGGAATTGCTAAATCATATGGTAATTCAATTTTTAATTTTTTGAGGAACATCCATATGGTTTTCCATAGTAACTGCACAGATTTACACTCCTACCAACAGTGAACAAAAGTTCCCTTTTCTTCGCATCCTCACCAACACTTGTTAGCTCTTGTCCTTTTGATAAGAGCCATCCTAACAGGTGTGAGGTGATATCTCATTGCCCTTTTGATTTGCATTTCCCTGATGATTAGTGTCGCTGAGCATCTTTTCATGTACTTGTTGGCTGTTTGTCTTCTTCAGGAAAGTATTTATTCAGATCTTTTGTCCATTTTTAATCAGACGGTTTGGTTTTTTTGCTATTGAGTTGTATAAGTTCTTTATATATTTTGAATATCAACCCCTTATTGGATACAGTAGTCCCCCCCCTTATCCACAGGGTATACGTTCTAAGACCCCCAGTGGATGCCTAAAACCATGGATAGTACCAAACCCTATATATACTATGTATTTTTCCTATATATACATATATACCTAAGGTTTAATTTATAAATCAGTCATGGTAAGAGATTAACAGTAACTAATAATAAAACAGTTATAACAATATACTGTAATAAAGGGTCCATAACTTTTGCAATTTGAGGTGCAACATGAAAATTAGAATGAATTTCTTTTTCCTTCTTCACAATTTCATGGATAGAAGACTCATTATTACTGTAGGTTTTAGCAACCTCGGCATGTTTTCTTTCCTCGGTAAGTTGAAAACGTTCACCTTTTGAAACTTATGGCTTATCTCTGGCATATCCGAACTACCAGCATTGCTACTGTTGCACTTTAGGGCCATTATTAAGTAAAATAAGGGCTGCTTGAATGCAAGCACTGCCACAGTCAATACAGTGAATTGAAAACCGGGACAGTCAATCCAATAACCAGGTTGGCTACTAAGTGATTAAGGATCAGGATATGCTGGACAAAGGGATGATTCATGTCCTGGGCAGGACAGAGCAGGATGGCACGAAATTTCATCAAGCTACTCAGAATGGTGTTTCCATGATATGAAGACTACTCAAATTGCAGTCATATTTTCCTAATATACTTTGGGCAAAGAACAGATAATAAACTGAAATTCAAGACTATGTTGCCTTTCACTTTGAGCAAATAGATGTAAATCAGCCTTTAAAATAATGTCAAAAGCCCTGTTACTTTTGAACAACAGTCCTCTGAAATACTTATCTGTTTCTTTTTTTTTTTTTTTGATTCATACAGACAGTCCAGTTTCAAGGCAGTATTTTTATAATACGAGGATTACTCCTTACAGAGAACTTTATTGTAACTAGTATTAAGTTAAAATTATATTACTTCTGATTGCCATGCTTTTAGCTATAAGAATACAACTAAGAAAAGAAATCCTTACTTGTTGCTACATCCTAGCTATTTGCACAATTTATACACAGAACTAACCCATCAATTCAATTCCATTATATTTATTTAACAATGTTTATATACCTAGAAATGTTATAGGTAATCTGGGGGATATAAATAAATATATATCATATATTTTCTTTTAATTGATATATTAATTAGCTATCTACAAAAATAGTGACTATTAAAATTATATTTAATCAGACTTTATGATATCTGTCTTCAAATACTTTATGGCAGTAGAATATGGGGTAGATATTAAGCTTTTATTACCTTAAAGCCCAGCTAGAACTAATGGCAGGAGTTTATGAAAATGTAGAATTTTGTGTTAGTATATGGGATAACTTGATAAAAGTAAGAACTGTATAAATGTGAAATCAGTGAGCTTTAAATTTTTTGAGCATCCTTCTGCTTTGAGTATTCTAAAAGGGAGGTAACAGACTAATTTTATATGATAATTCAATGCAACTAGTACACTACCTAATATGGTAAAAGATGTTTATTGAAATCTAGTTCTTTTGATACAACCACACCCTTAAATCTATTAATCTAAGAACAAAATGTAGGCTGTGTCTGTGCAAACTGTGGGCTAAGAGAAATGGGAGTAACTTGGACTTCCCTGGTGGCACAGTGGTTAAGAATCAGCCTGGGAATTCAGGGGGCACGGGTTCAATCCCTGGTCCAGGAAGATCCCACATGCCGCGGAGCAACTAAGCCCGTGCGCCACAACTACTGAGCCTGCGCTCTAGGGCCCATGAGCCACAACTACTGAAGCCCCAGCGCCTAGAGCCTGTGCTCTGCAACAAGAGAAGCCACCGCAATGAGAAGCCTGCACAACACTGCAAAGAGTAGCCCCCGCTCGCCACAACTAGAGAAAGCCCACACGCAGCAATGAAGACCCAACGCAGCCAAAAATAAATAAATAAATAAATTTATTTTTTAAAAAAAGAAATGGGAGTAACTTGTATTATGAGTAGGCAGTGCTGGGGAATCACTGTAAAGGATATAAATTTTGAAACAGATTTTGCTGGATGGTCAACTTTGAAAAGGCAAGGCTGGAGGATATTTTTAAGGATGTGGTGCAGTATGTACAAAGTTTCAAATGTAGGGATGAAAAGAGTTAATTCAAAATATAAACACATGGAATATAAGCGCCTACTTTTTGTATTCATCAAAGGATATTTTTGTTATATTAAAAATCAAAATGAAATTCACTGACATTCTATAGCAACTTTGACAATATCAACTAATATGCTAGATTAATATACACTAAATATGTGTAATTATCGAGTTTCTCTGCAACTACCTCTATCATTTACAAGATTTTTTGACAATTTAAGCACTCTATTTAAAGTACCTGTTAGGCACAGTAATTATTTTGTTGACATCTGTCTTCAATTTGCATGCAGATTACAGGTATTTCTTTGAAAAAACGTGTTTTGAAAAGGGCAGTCATGCTTGGCTTTTAATGAGTCTGACCAACCATATGGCTTAAGTGAAGTACAGAAAATGCTACAAAATAGAGCCATGTAGGAAAAGGGTTGGAGAAGTTGTAGAGCTTTCACAGCATGGTTTCATTATTTCCCTTGAGATGGCAGATTAATATTCATCTATAAACAATGACAAACAAGTATCTGTGTTTTATCATTTAAAAATAACTTTTCTTGCCTTCCTTTAGTGTCAGCAATTTGGGTAATTTCTCACTCTAACATCAGATAATTGAAGGTAACTTGCATTATTTTTCATTGCTCTATCCCTTGAAGTCCAAATAGCAGAGAAACTGCTTATTATCAGCTTGATATCTTGCCTGCAATTAGACCAAATCACCACAGGGAGGTGATGGTACCTCCAATCTGCTCCAAAGTTCCGAGGTTCGGGCCATATATTAGATTTTTCTAAATCAGCATAAATATAATAGGAAAAGGCATTTTGGGAGGGAACAGAATTTAAGAAGGCATAAGACAAATGTGATTAGAAACAGCATGTTGTATTAGAGAATTTGCAAGGATTTCAGTATGGCAAGGTTATGGGGTACAAATGTTGGCTTAGGGGGAGATTACATTAAAGGGACAGACAAGAACCAGAGAAGTGGAGCACGGTGCCAAGATTTGTGATTTAGAAAAGTATTTCTGGCATAGATATCCATGATAAACTAGAGGAGAAACATTAAGAGCAAGGAGGCATACTAGGAGGCTACTAAATTAATGCCGGAGAGAAATGCTGAAAATCTTAACCATAGCTGTGGTGACGGGGATGGAGAGAAGGGAATAGATACGAGGGATATTTAAGCACTAGAACTGACAACTATTTTTGAGACAAATATTTTCCCACTGCCATTAAAGTAAAAGAAGTTTTCCTCTTGACAAGACTCTCAAGAAAAGTTTTACGGTTTAGACATCACGTGAAATTGATACTCAAAACAATGGTTATAGATTACACAGGTATCATCTTTTAACCTTTAGTAATGGCAATAATATTTACAGTTCTGGATACAGACTGCAAAATTTCCTGAGAACCAGTTTAAAACAGCTTTTATTACTATCTGACAAAGCATTTTAACAAATATTTTCCATAGATTTAAGTAAATATTTTCACCACATGATTATTATAATTATGCTAATAGTACCCAAAAGATAGAATTGCATTGTAAAATCACTTTATTATGAAGAAGTAGAACATAAACAACATTGTCTGCATTATTATTTAATGTTATCATTGAAATACAAACATTATGACAACAGGTTTCTTTCCCCTATAACTCTATACAAGAAGGTAATTAACCCTTAAAATATTGCCTAGATGCAAGCTGAACGTCAGTATTAGAGAACTGGAAATCAATGACGTACTATTTCACTCATCCAGCGGCACTAGGGTTAAGAGCACCGGCTGTAGGGATAGACCATATGGGTAGCCTGGGCAAGGTACTTCATTTTTCTGTCTGCCTCAGTTTTCTTACCTGCAAACTGAAGCATTGTTGTAAGGACTAAATGAGTGAATACATCTAAAGAGTAGTGCCTGACCTGAAGTCTGCAATCCACAAATATGGGTATTCATATCAACTGGCAACAATTTTAAAGCATAATAATGTCTATTGATGCCTGAAGTTCTGGAAAAGGGCACTAATTGTTTGGTGCTGAAAATGTAATGTTATTACAGATTTCTAGAACTCAATTAGAAAATATTTATTAAAGAAAAGATATACATTTTTTAAATTTTTTTTTTTTTTTTTGCTGCATTGGGTCTTTGTTGCTGCACACAGGTTTTCTCTAGTTGCAGTGAGCGGGGGCTACTCTTCGTTGTGGTGCGTGGGCTTCTCATTGCGGTGGCTTCTCTTGTTGCTGAGCACGGGCTCTAGGCACACAGGCTTCAGTAGTTGTGGCATGCGGGCTCAGAAGTTGTGGCTCATGGGCTCTAGAGTGCAGGCTCAGTAGTTGTGGTGCACGGGCTTAGTTGCTCTGCGGCGTGTGGGATCTTCCCCAACCAGGGATAGAACCCATGTCCCCTGCACTGGCCAGCGGATTCTTAACCACTGCGCCACCAGGGAAGTCCAAGAAAAGATATGTACTTTTTGATCAAGCACCCCAGTCTTTGACATCAATTCCACACAAATAAACCCATCAGTATGTAAATATCTGACAGAGGCTGCTTATTTTTGCATTCTTAATAGTAGAAGCAATGTAAATACCCAATTATGACACACTGATATTTTTGACACAGTATTATCTTTGTCAACTGACATAATAAAATGGTTATTCTTAATTCCATACTCCAGACAGCCAAAAAGCATAGCAAACAATACTAGCATCTGCTTTAAACTAGCCATGAGGAACTTACCTGCTACTGTCAAGATATCTGAGTAAACCTCACATATACTACAGATGTGCATGAGGTAAGATGAAACTGTATTCTTGGAGATTTCATCACTACCATTAAAAACCTCTTCTACCGTAAGGCAGACATAAATTCTTCTAAATATTCTTTTCACATGATAACATTTAATATTAATCATGTGATTTAACTAACAATGAGTGTATTTTCTCACTAACAAAAGTCAGCTGAAAAACCGCTGGTGATGATATCATACATGGCATAAGTAAAAAATAAAGTTTTATTTTATAGATCAAGTCTCCTGAGATTATATGTGGTTGTCTGGTAGACTGTGTCCAGAAGGATTTGATTCTGTGGCCATATTTAGACTCACTGAGAAAAAAAATGCCATGATAGATTAGCAACATTTGCCTTAATGGTGGCATCAAACTCATGTGTTATTGTGACTACAGGCATGCAGGGAGAAACAAAAAGTCTGGATCACGTTTTCTTAGATCAGTTGACATTAAAAACATTAAACTAATAGCATAGTCATTTAATCACCTGAAAAAACTGATATTCATATATGATTTTCCAGACATTATTTTTGTTTGAATCAAAAATTTTTCAAATAACTACATACATTCTATAAATGTCAAGCTTAAATTTATTAACAAGTAAGTAATTTAATGAAGAACAGGTCACTGTTCATGTGTAATTAACAAATTTTAAACAAGTGATACCCCTAAAATATGCTAAAACTTGGCCACATTACATAATTAGGCTGATTTTTTTTCATGTAGTTCTTCCGTTCATATATTTTGTCCAGTATCTGAAAAGTATCTATAGAGTATATGAAGGTAAATATTTACTTACAAGGTTGTTTAATAACTTGTTTCCCATAAAGTAAGAGATGAATGCCTAGTAAAATGAGTTAACAGAGTGATGCATTTTAATCAATATACAATTTATGTTAGTTCACAATAAGCATTTCAGTCTGCATGATTTACAAGTAATAATAAGCGTCTTCCGTTTTAAGAGAATATTCTTACAGATAAATGTATTCTTTGGCAAAGCATGGTATTTCACCACATAATAAACTGTTTTGTTAATTCAGAGTGTAGGTATTTACTTTGCCCATGTATTCCTTTTAAACAATACTATATCTTACAGAAAAACCCGAACGAACTTTTGGGCCAGTCCAATATAATTGAATGACTTAGCTGACATTGTTATAGTGGCTGGTAGAAAATTACGGGTCAAGGCAAAATGTCTCTTTTTATGTCCTTTTTCAACATGACTCTAACTGCATAGAAGTAAGCAAATCCTTGTTGAATTTAATTAAGCTTTATGTAACTTGATTCCAACGTAGATGCACCACACAAGACAGCAGCAGGAAGCCTGACTTTGAAGGTTAACCTTTATCGCCATTTTCTATGATTCGCATTGATCACTAAGACCACCAACCCACGGCAACAAAGCAGGGGTGAAAGTACTGGAAAAGGGAAGAAGAACCTTACATATCTTTGGGGATAATTTTTCCTGGTAAAAAATATTCTCCGGAACTAATTTTACCTCCTTACTAAATATGAAAACATTAAAGAATATATCACTATGTATGTTTATGAAAGCATTTCAAACAAATGTAAATCATAAGGATAATGTAGACTATGGCCCTCGGGAGCTTGCCGGTATTTTTCAGCACTTTTACAGTATACCAAAAATGTGATCTCTTCAGCAAGCAAACTCAGAGCCAACGAATACATCTTTATTTCCAGATTTCCTACTATCAGGGGAGGTTTTAAAATCTGGATGCTATTTTAAAAAAAAATCAGTTACTTCAAGCTGTTATTATGAATAGTCTACCCCAAAAATGAACTAAGTAAGAGTTTAACAAGCTCTTTTTCAAAATTTACAATTAAGGAAATTATCAACTTGGTCTTCAAAATGCAAACGCCTCCTTTTTTTTTTTTAGAATAATTGACCCAACCCTTCATAATTGTGCAGTAGGAACACGAACAGCAAGTAACTACCAACTCAAGGCATGTCAAATTCACCTGATACTTAAATGGAAAACATGGAATTGAATGTGTAGCCACTAACGTCCATAACCAAGATGTGTTTATAATGGTAATGTTATTAACCATAGATAAAGAAATGCTTTTTTAAATGTCTAAAATAAATATCACTAATAGGACCATGCAGATATGAATGAACGAATGAATGAATAGAAGGGCTTGATGGTCATAGTTTAAGTAAATTCTCCAACTCAACCTCAAAGGGGAAAAAACAAGTCTTATTTCATTGCTGGTTTTTAACCACGTTCATTTAGTTCAATACTAAGTGAGCTTATTACTGGCAATTTTAATATTTGGGGGTTTGATAGAGGACGATAAACAGCAGCACTCTTTTCTCTCCCTGAGTTCTCGATTAGAAAAGAAGCCACAGATGGAGAGCAAATATCACCCTTTACATAATAATTGCTAATACAGAGGAAAAGTACTTCAATGCGTGGCAACCATGGGATGCATCAACCTTAATTCTGAAGTTAAACAGACCTTCTAGCCGTAGGAAGAGGTGAACATCATAAGGCTCTCATATTATCAGGGAAGTTATTGCAGAGGCATAGCCTACTCTTGTATGTCTTTTAGAAGAATCTATACCTTCTGCAGGCAGCCTGGAGGGAAGAAGGAGGAAGGGCTGAGCTCAACTAGGTCCTTCTCCCAAAGTCACCTAACAGGTAGATCACTCTACCTAACCTGGGATGGAATTCGAACCGAATACCACTCACTGGAACGGTAGAGATAGAGGCTAAGAACGTTACAAGTGCAGTTTTCTCCACATAACAGGAAACATTAAGACGGAGAAAGAGGTTGCTTCTCAAAATCCCAACAGCATCTTTATTTGGTCAGAACGACAACAGACAGGTTCTCTAGATCCCGGGAGAGGAGAAGATGCAATGTTTTAACTGCGCACCCTGTTAAGAAGTAGTCTCTTTTAAGTTTCTCATTTGAAAAGTGAGAGCCTATATAAAGATCATTTCATCATTATTCTTACATAGTAACATGGCAAAAATGAACACATAATCTCTTTCAATGGCCAAATATGGGATGAATATAGAAATACATCTAATTTTTCTACAAGCTACTTATCTTAAAATGTGTATTTCTCTAGAAAACTGATAACATTCAATTTCAGGTATAGATATAATTATAGCACTCACTTTATTTCCATAACATTGTAGTTGTGAGGCTTAAATTATTATGTGCTCTGTTGTTTAACTTGGTACACAGTGATGAACGATAAAATAAAGCACTTCTCAAATCGATTAGATATGGGAAAACTTGGAAATTACACATTTATTTCTTTATCCCATTAATATCAATCACTACAGAGAGACAACATGCAGAAGTTGGTTCTCTATATGTTTAATATTTTTAAGGTAATCACCCACTGGATTTGAAATAAGAATCTCTCCCTATTCTGTACAACATTTACAAGAAATAAAATCTACTTTAAAAAAGAGAAGCAAGCCAAGGGGAAGTACATCAAATTCTTTTTATGTTTCAATCATGAAAAGGACACATCAAACAAGAAGACTTACTAGTTCACTTTTAAAGACTTATTAAGATTTTCTCTGGAAGAATTTATAATTAAGGGAAGTGATTTAAAATCTCAAAGAAGTTACAGACCTTGAAATGTCCTGCCAATTAGAATAGAAAAAAATATTAGAAGTGTGATTTTTAAATATATATGATGCACATCAAATAACTTTGATGTTATTTATCTAAAGATGATATGCTGTATGTTTATACCTATATAAAAGTTAATAAAAACTATTTTGAACTTGTGGATTCATTTTTTTACCTACTTTTTCCATGTATTGATGTTATAGGAGAAAACTTAGACAAAGATCCCTGTTTCCTGAATATCAGTGCCTACAATGAAATCAGGATTATATATTTCTCTCTAGTGAGTAAATAATACTTTTTATTAGTTTGCATTAAGTAAATAATGTACTGCCTCTTATCAATCAATAAATTTTGCTAGCCTAAAGCACTTTTTAAGTTAAATTCATTTTATTAAAACAAACTCATTACTGTGTACAAGCTCAGTATAAACTAATAGTATTTGCTTTTATATTTACTTATATATTTTACATTTAATTCAACTATTTGAAAGATACCATTTTAAGGGTGGTATATTAATAAAAGAGAGAGAAAATAGAAAAATATACTATTGTTTTGATATTGTTGGTTTAGTTACTTGAAATACTTGCACAAAAAGACTTATCTATAAACTTGTAAGCAACTTAAACCCCTTGAAAGACTTGTTAGCAAATATATAAATATACACATATTTTACATATAATAAATATATATCTATATTAAATAATATTATATCTCTATATATTACATAATATATATTTAAAGGATTTTACCATATGTATGTATATGTACATATTTATACACATTTTTACTTATATATGTAAAAACATATTTGTTACAAAGTATTGGAGCACACTTCTCAAATGTGACAGTAAGTGAAATGATAATTTAATGGCTATATAAAATAATGTAAAGTGATTTTTATCAGAAAGCACTGTTTAAGCCAAAATTTAGTAAACTTTGAGAACAAATTAAATTCACTAAATGTTAGCTCAAGCTCCTCATCATTTAGAACTGCACTGTCAGGGTCTTTCAAATATGTTCAAATAAATGCAACTCCCTAAGAGTAAAATATTCCACTGAAACTTTACATATGTGCCCTGTACGTATACATTTACAAGAAGGGAGGCTCTATGATTCCATGGGCTCAGCAGCAGCTCATTTCCACTATCTGCCAAGAAATTAAATTCCGCTTCTACTTCATCCTAGAGATAAGCTTCTTTAAAGTTTATTTTAGTTTAGTTACAAAATAGATAGTATTAACAGGAACAGCATATGTATATATAGTTCAATAACAGAGAAGAAGAAATAAGCCAGAAACCAATGTATATCTGAAATGGTATTGTTATCAAGTTTAAAAATATTACCTGCATCTTCAAAAAATGTCCATCATATTAAGTTATTTGGGGACCGAAAGTCTTAGCATAGACATCATATTTTAAAAATGGGTACCAAATAAAAACATTACTTTTAGATTTTTAGGCTACTTTTTGTCTTGTGATGACCTCTCCTGGTTGAGATGTTCATTATCTTACTTTCGTGTGGTTACCATTTTTTCTCTCCTTTGGATGCTTTTAGTATTAAGAATTTAACTATCAAACTTCTTCAGCGCTGCATATACTATAAATACAATTTTTCATTAAGGGTAGAAGTATAAATTTAAAGTACTGAGTACATGAAGCTCATTCTAATCAGTAAAATCAATATCAGTCTTATTATTTAATTCATTTCTAGGATGGGGGCAACTTTGAGTTTTGGTCACAATTTAGATTCAAATGAAAGAAAAAGTCATATTAATTAAGCCATTACACGTTTTCAACAATGAGGAATAAGAGCTAAATAAATAATCTGAATAATCGAACATAACTATTAACTATCTTAAAAGTAATGGCCTCTGCTCTTCTCTCTTCCCTGTTGCCAAATTCTAAGCTGTAAGAACTAAGAATATATTTCAGAAATAACAACCTTTCCATTCTTAAAATATACTAACCCAATGACTGAAGGTAAGCCATTCTTGACACACGGTGAATTTTTCAGATTGATTCATTACAATTAAAGTATACAGAAAGATCAGGAAAAACTCTGGCTGTGAGGGCCTTCAATCCGTGAACATAGTAAATTTAATGTATAATGAGTTTATTTTCTGAGAAAAGTGGCAATTAGTTCTATATAACCAGACCTTGACATGGAAACTGAAATTTCATCAGAATAGTTTTCTCAGAATCTAGTAACATGTTTATGTAAATATTAATACCGAGCATTAATAGCTGCACAATTTATATTTAAATCTATAAAACTGACATTAAATATTAATAACACATCATGTTTTTGAGGTTTAATCTGCTTTGGAAAAAACTATAAAAATTCATTTCAAGTTCATTACAAACTTAGATTACCAGTTAGTGGCTTCTCTATCTTTAAATGCAAGGAAAGAGAACCAAATACTCTACTTCGGAGAATATGTCAAAACAGTAATACTGGTTCATCATATGATAATATTATTTAGTAGATCCTTTAGCACAATTTATGAAGTCCTTTTTCAACGTTTATTCTTATCAATATTTACACACTGGAATAAGAGCATTACTATTAACATATGGACAAAGATGCATTAATGAATCCCAGGATCTGATAGACAAGAGATAGTACTACTTCATGTATGAATTCTGGAAAACACTAAACTTTTTTTCCTGCATGGAAAACGCTTATTTTCAAACTCTAAAATCTCCATGATGATTCTTTAACAAGTCGTCCATTCTCAGAAACAAGTATGTCTTATGAATATTACCCTAAGATTCCTACAGGCTATCTTTCTAGTATTTAACCCTTTCTGAACCAAAGGAGCGCTCATGCATTTCCTCTCTAGATGCACAATACGCACTTCTAAAGCAATGCAGACGATGGGCTGGAATCTTCCATTTCTTTCTACTCTTTCTAACCTCATGAACAAATGAACAATCTTTTCTAGAAAAACTAGCCAAAACACACAGAGATAAACATATTGAACAGCATCATTTTTTCTGAGAACTCTTTTAAGAAATCTGTTCATTACTGCATTAACGCTATTTTGCCCTGACTGTCCCAAGTCCTAGACTGCATTGCACTTAGCTGCCAGAGAATTAAAGCAATTTCAGCTACAATATTGGATTCACTGTCTTCCATTTTAATAAGCAAGTACTAAAAGGTCATTAACTTGGGGCGGGGGGGGGAGAGCGAACAGAAGTCCATAGGAGCCCAAAAGACGCTCCTTTTTCACTCCTATAGCCGTGCTTATTTAAGTTAAAACCATAAATAAAAATAAGAAACTTATTTTTGCCATGTTTTCACTTTTCATTCACTGACCTACCTAAGCAAAAGGCAATGAACTTCCTCTACACAAACACACCAAAGTGGAAGAATAACTCCTAAGACGCTGTCCCCGACACGAATCACTCCAACCAAGCAGTTGCCAACCAATCTCCACGACCAGAAACAACTTTCTAGAAACATCGCCAGCTTCAAAAACCCTCTCCCCGCAACCCGGAGCGCGGGGTTTGGAGTGTCCCCTGCTGCAGTGGCCGCAAGTGCGTGACAGAGGAGCCACACGCACACATCAGGCTGCGACACCTAAGAAGGCACCTCCGAGTCGGAACCCTGGGGTGGAACATCAATGCGGCACTGAAACTGCCCCAGCGCAGAGCGAGCTCGCGGGAGGGCTACTTACGGGACGTGGCGGGAGCCGTCCAGGCTCTGCAGAGGATGCTGCCGACCAGCCAGAGCGAAAGCGCTGCCCCGCAGCCGGCTCCCCGGGCCACCGGCATCCTTCGCCTCCCGGCTCGCGGTACTCCAAAGGCTCGCTGCGGAGAGACGCCGTCCGTCTCTCCGAGGGGTTCTCGGAGGGAGATGGGCCGTCCTCAGGCACGACCGAAAGCCAAGCCCCTCCTGCTTCCTCTTCTTCTCCCCTCACCCGCTCCGCGCTCCAGTCCGGCGGCGCTGGGAGCAGCGGGGCGGCCGCAGCCTTCCTCTTCCCTGCGCGCGGGTCTTGCCTCTCGCTCTGCGAACCAATGCCAGGGGGAGGAATTCAAACCGAGAAGGAAAGGGAGGGGGGAGCAGAGGGGGGGACACCTACCCCGCCCTCTCCCTCTCGGGGATAAAAAAAAGGAAAAAAAATCACCAGGGGACGAGGCGGAAAACCAGAAGAGCGGAGGAGGCAGAAGGAGCAGGGAGCACGCCGGGGACGGCGGTGCGGAGGTCGCCGCTGCGGGCGAGCGCTCCCCCGGCCGCTGGGCAGCGTGAGTCGGAGGGGTTTCCAGTCGCCCGCCAGCTCACACGGAGCGACTGTGTGTGCGCGGAGCGGAGCACGCAGCCCGGCGGGCGGGCGGGCGCACGCACGGCCTCAGCGCGGCGCGGCGCGGGGCAGCCTCTCCCAGGCGGTGCAGCGCGAGCAGCGGCGGCCGCGGCCGGAGGGCTGGGAACGCCGCCGCCAGCAGCGCCTGCGAAGCCGGGCGGCGGGCGAGGCGGGGGGAAGCCCTCCCTCCTCTCCGCCTCTCCAGGCCCCTCCCTGGCTCCTCCTTCGCCGCCGCCGGCTCCTCCTTACCTTACCCCTCCGGCTGTCACAAACCTTCTGCCCTGCCCTCGCCTCGCTGGGAAACAGAAGAGGGAAGGAACCCAGGGCCCCGGCTCCATCAGCTGGGGCGCGGGCCGAGGAGGGAGGCGCGCGCCTCTCCCCGGGCGGGAGGCGGTGCTGAAGTTGGGAATTCGCAGTGTGATCTTGGAACCCGGCTCCAACCCTGACTGCCCCCCACCCAGCTGCAGGAAACAGAACCCCTTCGCTCGGATGCCTTCTTCTCCTGTCTCTCCTCCCCTTCAGATAGAGATGGTACAGGCCCCGGGAGCTCCGGCCCCCCCGGGAACTAGAATCAGGCGTCCGACAGGCAGGTCTTCCGAGTGGTCCTAACACCAAGTGACGGAGCTGAACATCCCGACCGGAGCATCGGCGACTGCAGACGCCGCTAATGCAGATGTTTTCAATATGTAATTAATTCATACTCATACATATGCACACGTACACCCAACACTCGCTGCTGCCGGGAAAACTCCATTCAGGCAAACGCGCACACAAACAGATACAAACACAAAACTGACATCAGCAGGCATACGGGTAACTACTTCAAGGTATCTGATGCATTGCAAGTACGAAGAATTACGAATATCTAGGGAGACCCAGATTTTCTTTTCTCATTCAGATCATTTCAATAATAAATCTCAGGCTCTTCTCCCTAGCTCACACCTCTCCACACACCATCCTCCATACAGTTTCCTTCCAGCCAGTGTACATATAGTACTGGGATTCTCATATGTCTGCAGAACCAATCCTTTCACTGACTCTACCGACACAGTTAAGAATTATTGGTCATCTAACTATCTAACGATGTTTAGGGAGGGCTAAGGAGGAGGAACCATGTCTTTCAATGTTATGCCATGAATAAGCGTTCGCCTTTCAAGACAAATAAAATGTTTATGGAGACTTGCCTACTCCTGGAATATACTCTGAGTTTAATATTATGGTTATTTCTCAGAAAGGTCCACTGTAGACAGTGCTGTGTGTTCACTGCATAATTTGTATGATGGTAATGGGCCTGATTCAGCATTCTTTATTAGAGCTTTGTTTCCTATTGATTTAAAGGGATGTTTTGTCCTAGTAAGAACTACAGATTGGGTACAATCTGGAAAATGAAGACACACACAGATGACTAACGGGGGAAACTGCATCCTTGTGCTATAAAACTCGCCTCCTATAAAATGATACAGTAAATGCCTTCTTATGGAATATAAAATGCCCTTTTTCTATTTTAATTCCCACAGACTGTCAGAAGTCAGTGAGCGCTTGCAAAAACACTGTGGTAGAGAACTGTCGTCAACCATTTGTAAGAACTCAAAGAAACCAGTCATAGGAAAAAATACTGTGCAGGAGCAGAACTTTTCAGAAGTCAATTTTTAAACTATGTCTATTTTAACCATTGCACTAAATGCCACTGAAGTAGTGTTCAAGTTTTTTAATAGAAGAATAAAAGTGGAAACAATTGAAAGTATTACCATTTCAGTATCTCAATGGTGCTATTCAGTGGGCATCTAGGTACTGAGTTTAAAAAGCTGGCAGTAGATTTCTATTTCATTGTTTTGTAACAGAAAATGACATACCTGAGGGTGTTGCTTTCCTACAAAAACATTCCGACCAGTTTGTAATCATTTCTCTTAAGGAGTAAAAACAAACAAAACAAAACTTTGTTTTAATGACACATGTAACCACCCTGCATCACCACTGTGCTATATAGTATGGTCTTACTTCATGCCAGTGTGAGCTAAGACCCTGCCTTCATCAATTTTCAATGTACTTTGCCCTGTTTGAAAGTTAACAATGTCACATTCTTTGTAGTGCAACTACCTTTGCTTGAAATTTGTGTTAACTGGATAACGGACATTGGAATTCACAATTATACTTAAAGAAATAAGACTTCAGTAGTTTCAGGATCAGACATTCCTTACATTCTAATGCTACATTCTCCGTATCCAGTTCACCCTTTTCATCATTAGATATTAACATTAAGAAGATTCTTTTTGACTTCAATTATAACTCTTAATGAGAAGGTAGGAAGTCCTAAGCCCATGTGGCCTAGTCAACCTTTAAGAACCTGTAAAACTGAGAAGCCAATCAATGGATTCAGGATACTTCTACCAGAAGCCTATTAGATATAGTAAACATGGACTGTCTTATTCCAGAGAGTGAATTCATCATGGATATGTGCATTACATTGTATTTGAAAATAATCGAAGACGGCATATGATGAAATGAAATGTTTCTTTAGTTCAATATAAGAATATAAGGTCAATCAAAGTTTGAGAATAGTAAAACTAAGTGGACCGAAGGCACACAAAGAGAAAACAAAATCATGATGAGGAAAGAAGATGGGCAAGTTGTATTATTTTGGAAGTGAAGTAATATAAAATAAGAAAGGATAGACAATTCCTGTTTCCCACCACTCACGTCCTCTTTTCTTCTTCTACAGAAATTATTGGGCTTATTTTTTTATATTAACATGACCCCATAATTGGAACAAGTTATTGCTTCACAAGCAACATATTCATCATTCATTTATATCTCCAATATTTGTTGAGTTTCTACTATTATTGAGCTGGACATTGTGCTAGATACTGGGATTATACCTCTGAGTAATCAATAACACTTTTGCCCTCAGAGTTGGTGGCTAATGAATGAATAAAGAGATCAAGATAAATATGCATAACTTTTATACTGACATCTATTCAGGTAAATATTGACTGGGTAATCTAGTATCTTCATATTTTCTTTAAAAAATGAAGATCATCAAAAAACATTCTTATCACAATCATCATCATAATCATTCCAGAGATCTGTAAGTAATCTGCCACCTGGTAAATTATCTCAAAAGTCGTCCCCAAATTCTGGAACTTCACTGATGAAAAGAATCACAATATTTTGGTTTTAATAACACTTTGAAGTGACTAACTCTATTAATGAAGCATTGAAAAAATTCAGGACTTTCCAATAAGTAAAGAAGCAATTAGTATATCTCCAGGTGTGGTCCTTAGAGTGGAATTTGCTTCTGGAAATCAAGATGTTCAACTGTGCCCAGAAATCAGTGTATTCCCCCAGAAAAATATGTCTAACGAGGATAGAAATTCTTGCCACTCTGATTGTATACTCCAAGAAGAATTGAGTAGCTGGATGTATAGGATCTGTTTGGGATGCATTCTCTAGTAAAGATGAACATAATGAGGCCAAGTCTTATAGGAAAGCTCCTGGTATACAGAAAGTCACCTGGAGTCTGGGCCTTTGGCAATGCTAATTGGCCCTGGACACAGTGAGATACTTCCCATTATAATCAAATATTAATTGTGAGAAAGCCTGTTTGAGGAAAGTGGCATAAACTAAAAGTAGCTTCCAAAACCCCAGTCTATTTTAATGGTCTCAGAGAAATGCATGACAACTAGTGTTATCTGGATTACACTCTCTGAAGATATTTGTTTAGAAACAATTCATGTTTAATGATTTATTATTTTAATATTAATAGAAAGGGTACAGTTGGGAAAAGGTGGTCTGAATGCATGTATAAAACATCTTTGAAATCAATGATCAAGGTTAGGAAACTGGGAGGAAGCTGGCTAAAACAATATGTAATATTTAGAATATAGAATCTGATCTTAACCTTTATTGCATTCTTCATTTTCTGTACACCAACTTTCTTTTGATTATAATCTGAGTACATAAGAATCACATAACTCAGAATAATTGTTCTTCCAGAACTGCAATTAAGAATTACTTTTTTCTATAGCATTTTAGTGCTTTAGCGCCAACAAATCTAATCCACAATTTATGTAGTGATTACTTTCAGAAATCTCCCATTATTTGATGATCTCACAGATTAAGGAAAATATAATTTCAAATTAGTGTCCCCAGAAAAATGCCATAACTTTGAAAAGTAAAATATAATATTTACCTTTCAGACAAGGAATTACTGAATACAGGATATAAAGAAAAATACACATGCTTTGAATATCAAATTGTATGGTAATTTCCTATTAATATTATGGATGTAAAGAGGGAAGGAGAAAGCTCTTAGAATTGACTTATATTTTTATTGCCTTATCATTTCTCTTTAAAGTCTTGTGACATCAAATCAAAACTATAGAGAAGAAAGGGAAGGGTCAAGGAAAAAAGTGAATGAACAAAGAGAGATAGAGTTAGCCTATACCAATCACTTCCTAGTTGTAAACGCTTATGAAAATACCTAATTACATAAAGGAATGATGGCTAAACAGTAATTATTTAGCAGTGAGTGTGATTTTTAGGTTTCTGAAAATTCAAAAACTTTTTAAGCAAGTTCAATATTTCTAAAGTCTCAGTTTGATTTTAAAATAGAATTTTATTTATATGAGAGATTAAAACTAGCTAGAAATGGGTTGCAAAAAAAGGCCCTCAAGAAATAAAAGTTATATTCAAGGAAAAAAAGAATTTCCAAAAAAAAAAAACCCACTCCACCCAAAACACAATAATATTAAGTAGATTACTTTTGAATGTTATAATCGCATAGAAAGGAGAATCAGGTGATCATACAGGAAGCCATTTATAGGGTGGGTGTTGAGTCTGGTCTCTGGGTCTTTGTTTCGGCTCTACAACTCTCTGTGACATACTCACACAATGTACGCCTTAATTTCCTCATTTATAAGATTAGATTATATTTACATCGAAGGAATTAAATTATTTCGAGGATTAAAAATAATTTATATAATATATCTTGCTCATATAAAGTGCTATTATTATTATTTATGCTATGACATAAATGAATTGTACCAAAATTCTACTCTGAAGTCAAGTTCATGCCTCAATATATTTACATTGCAAATTCATTCAAAAATTTTTGGATAGGGACTTCCCTGGTGGTCCAGGGATAAAGAATCTGCCTTCCAATGCAGGCGACGCGGGTTCGATCCCCGGTCAGGGAACTAAGATCCCACATGCCGCGGGGCAACTAAGCCCCCGTGCCACAACTATTGAGCTCACGTGCCTCAACTAGAGAGCCCATGTGCCGCAAACTACAGAGCCCACGTCCCACAACTAGAGAGAAGCCCTGCACCACAATGAAGATTCCGCCTGCTGCAACTAAGACCCAACGCAGCCAGAAAAATAAATAAAATAAATAAATATTTTAAAATAAATTAATTTTTAAAAATTGGTGAATTAAAAAAATTTTTTTGGATAAAAAATAAGGCTTCCATCAGAAAAAAATGATTTCAAATTCTCTGGACATAAAGACAAGCAATTTATTAATTGATGCTAAATATTACCATCTTTCCCACAGAACAAAATGCATACTGAAATAAAATTTTAGAAATGTGTTTGGAATTTGAGAGGACTGTGAGAAAGTGAGAGCTGTACAGTGTTAGGCAAAATGTCGGGTATGTTACCTGAGGTACATGTTTGCCAACATCAGAGACCTTCTTCAGGTTTAGAAAATTATCTTTATTTCAATTAAAAGAGTAAAACACAGTTGTTTTCAATTATTCTAAGCATTAAGGTGAGGGTATCCTACTGAGACTGGTAGAGAGGTATAGATTTTCCTCAGCAACAATGGGGACCCATTTTCTAAAGCAATATTTTAAGGAGAAGGAGGAGAGAAAAGAAATTTTCAAAACTATAGGCGGGGCCCTGAGAGGAATGGAATAACAAGGAAAATTCAATTAGATTGGCGATGGACAAAGGAAATCTGGAAGAAGAAAGTTCACCTAAAAGAAGTTGCAAACTGTGTATTTCCCCCTCTGGGTTGTTCACATTTTTTCAGTCTGTTCATCCTCAAGATATTTCTGGACCAAGATCTACTATAGAATCTCCAGGTGACTTAAGGAGAGAAACCCTTTGCACTCAGAAGTTTTAGTGTCAGTGAAGGTAGAACCACAGTTTCAAGCTAGATTGGATATTAACCCTAATGCTTCATGCACAGTCTAGATAAGAATGAACTCATTTCTGAGGCGGAGAGTCTAGAATTGTCTTGGATGGTCCCATTTTCTTCATTGCTAATATTTTTCTAGATACTTAGCAGATGGGAGAGCATACAGTTATGGTGGGGATCATGTGATACACAAAAAGCAACTTTTCAGCAGCAATAACAACATCAACAATAAATTGAAGTTAGGAAAACTCACCATCTAGTAATATAAATTATTAACACTTAACCCAATTTAGAAAATGGTTTCCATGTTAAATTACATCTTTACATGCTGTACTGTGTGGTGCCCACCTGTTGAATGCCCAAACACCTAAGATCCTCCAAGTTTACCTTAAGTATTTCTTGGACTTCCATCTTCCATTTTCCTCTCATCCGTTTTTGATAATGCCAGGCCAACTGACAAAGCTGAATGGCATCAGGAACATTCAAAACCCAATATAAGTATTAGATTAAATGAGTAGTCAGGTTAGACCAGGGAACATAATAAAGCAAATAGTGCATATTGTTCTGGGGAATCTGGGCATTTTAAGAACAAAACAAATAAACAAACAAAAGAATAATGAGTGTTCTCACTGTAAGAGTTACCATCACTGATTTGAAACTCCAGATTGCTAAGAACATTCTTTTTACTCCATCCAAGAAACTGGGTTGACTTAAATCTCTGTACAATTCATTTATTATGTCCTCAGTTTGCAGTGGTGAAGATATTGAGTGGAGGAGGCTTGGAGGTGATAATTACTGCCTAACCGTTTTAAGCTGAGTTACTGCCAAAACATTTAAAGCTAGATTCCATAGTTCCTAGTGTTCTAACTCCTGGGAGGATGCAGTGCCTTGTCAGGCAATAGGAAATGATAAGGCCTCTTTTACTTATGCAGAGTTGAAGAAAATTACAGAACCTATAGCTGTGTTTTATATCACCTACATAAAACCAAGAATAAATTCAGTTTCACTGGGATCTGCGTGATATTTGTAAAATGAATTTCAGAGATGGCTTTAACTACATGCTTCAGTATAAACATGGTTAATTCTTCTTTTTAAAAATGTTTTCCATTTGAATATATAAATGTTAAAGTTCTCCTAGTATAGCAATGCTACTAACAGCTAAATACCTTTGGTATTATAATTTAATGACACTTAAGGTAGTTTATGTGATAATATAGTGATTAATGATCTCTTGGTCTACTGAACTTTCTGCTTGATAAGCATTTAGCCAGGAATGGGGAGGAGAGAAGGAAGATGGTTTTTCCATTTATGTCTTATTTAACGGTATTTCTCATGTATAATTAGCTCATATATACCTGCTTTAGTATGTTGAGTAGACGGACGTAATTGAAACTTTCTTTAATAATCCACAAATTTGGTAATGCAATCTTTCATTTTAACTGCATATACTATAACTGATGGTATGAGATCGGGTTTTTTCTAATTTCAGAATTAGTGTGATGTCTTTCAAATTTGCTTTTTTCTGATCTTCTCTTCATCTTCTTAAATCCCTAAGAGCCCATGCAGCAAGTTGGGACTGAACTTACTTACCACGTGGAAGATAATTCTGCACTCTCTTCAAGACCTGATGGGAATGAGGGTCAAAATGCACAGAAGTGGATGATCTTTAAGACAGGCTGAGCTTTTCATTTTAATGTGGTTTATCATTCTGTGTTATGTTTTTTTGTTTTGTTTTGTTTTGGGCACGGTGACACAATTCCTGGGGCAAAGAAGTAGTACCAGATGGTAGTAAACAATTATTTGACTATTTAAGGTTGTCTCTGCTTATATCACTTTGGGACTATGGTTATAGCTTTCTGGAAGAAGAGATTCTATCTCTTTCATAAGTAACTTCAACTCATATCTTATATATGCCAGTTCTCATATATTCAATTTATGCCATCTTCATAAATGCCAAATACAGAAGACAATGCTGGTTTATTGTGAGTTCCAGTTACTGACATTAGGCTAATAATTGGTTGTTACTATAGTTTATGGACTGACCTGTTGGCATTTTCATTCCTCAGAAGGTTCTGCATCCTTTTGTCTCTCATCCTGAAATTCCCAGTGGAGATTAAAAGTCATTTACAGACTTCCATATTGGGAGTTACTGAAATGAATTAGCTAAAGCTTTCATTTCGTGAGGTAATTTAAATTGTGTGTGTGGGGAAGAGAAGGGCAAAATGCACACGTACCAAATTCTTATAAGGCTATGCTTATTATTCTCAGTTTAAGTATCATCTTGATAAATACACTTTGCATTTAATAAATCATAAGTAATATCATATGCCAACACTCAAGTACTCTCCAGTGTGTAGCATACTTCAGAGTTATGTAATTTAAGAGTAAAAATCACTAGCATCTACTTTTAAAACATTTGAAATGTGACAGTGTTCATTTTTACAATGTATAATGTCTGGAGTTAGTGAGAAGGGCTTTCACCGTATTGCTTTTTAAATTCATGTGCTGTGGAGGTGTTGTTTACATTCACACTGGGGTGAGTTACCAGAAGGATGGGCTCAAGGGAAACTTTCCTGTTCTTTCTTCTGTCAGAGTCCATTAGTTGAATTCTACCAGATGCAGGAAAGGATGGATTGGGTTGAGAATGGCTTATGCTTAACGTTTAGTAGACACTCAGTAAATTATTCTCGATTGATTAAAATGTGTCTCTTGTTCCGAGTCATTCGAATGATTGGTTTACATGTGTGATCAAAGAATCTTAATAAGAATTCTCTCAGTTTTATTGATGAAGGAACCATAAGGACTTTTCTAATGTTCGCTCTCCTTCCCAATGTTGGTATCCTGATAGGAAAAGTCATAGGGTAGCTTCAGCAGAAGACAATCAACTTCACCCTAAAAGGATCAACTTGGCTAAGATCGTCAACTCTGATGATTGTCCACTGACTCTTTAGAAAGGAGGATGAACACACAAAAAAATTAAACTAAAATAGTAACACGAGATCTGGTGACTTCACAAATGTGCTTGGAAAGACCCAAAGCTATTGTATGAAATCAATCTGTGACCCCAGGCTTGCTCTCTCAATCTGCCCTCCCAAGTCACCATCACTGCCTCAAACAAACAGCACAATTTGTTCCATCCTTTCCTCCTCATCCAATATGACACCTTATAGGGGGATTTGTGTGCAATTTATGACTCACAGAAAGAGTGGGTAAATAAATAGCTAAATGACACACAGTGAGGTTTGTCCTGGGGAAATGGCATTGGCGCTGTTCCCACTTGAATAAGTTTCACCTAAACTGTGAATTGGGATTTGAACCTTATAGTTTAATAGATTCACAAAAATCCATGGTATTATAATAGTCACACACACACACACACACACACACACACACACACACACACACACAAACTAGCCAGAATATTCCCAGGATGCCCATTTGAAAGTAGAATGGGATTGCATAAAACTAAACTCAAAATTTCAAAACTGAATCAAACTTTATCAGTGGTGGAAATCAATAATGCAGTTGTATTCCCCTTATGCTTTGGGGAGGACCTTTTAAATAAATATTTAGTTAAAGCAGATACCACATAGATTTGGAATTCTCTGGGTAAAGCATTCTCATTAACACATTTCTCAAATTTAAGTTTCTCAAATGAATTCCCCTTCTCTCATCGCTACATTTGAGGATTATTAAAAACGGAAAAAATTGCCTTATAATAATTAACAAACTAATTACTTCAGACTACTCTGGAAAGAATATATACAGAGAAATTAAATAACTTCTCCCCCTTATTTAACTTCAAAGACCACATAGCCTATGCTTCTTATTTTCAGAGATAAGAAAGTGTGTGTGTGTGCGTGCGTGCACGTGTGTGTGTGTGTGTGTGAAAGAGGGAGAGAGAAACAAAACATAGATATTTTAGTTTCTCTAAGCAAAGTAAAGTAAATTGTCCAGCTAATTACAGCCATCAAATACTTTTTGTTTACTTATCCCTATTGAAGAGTGTTATTGGAAAATACCTTCCTCCATTGTACGGGAATTGCTTATAGTGTACAAAGAAATTTAAAGATGGCCATATTCCACTCTCATTTTAGAATAAATAACGGTAATTAAAACAGAAATCAAAACCAAGTAAACAAAATACCATCAGAGCGTGAAACAGTTTGCAAAGGTCTAAGTCTTGAAACATCTATTCCTGAATTGAGACCATTAGCTCATATTCTACAGTGTCTGTAACAGTAAGGACCTAAAATCAATAGACTAAAACTGGGTGAAGGAAAAAGTACTCTACAACCAATTACTTTGGATTCCCCAAAATAACATTATCAATTTAAAACACAATCAGAAATATGTCAAATCCAAATATTAACTCAACTTTTGTACTATTTTCTTTTTCTCTTAGCTCTTAAAATACAGAATTATACATTAATTTCGACTGAACAGTTATTAAAACATTAGAGGAAAGGTTTCAAAGATCTTAATATTTAAATTAATCCCCAACTATAGTTTTGAATAGTACTTATAATTATTTTTTTAAAATCCTGGAGAAGGAGTCAAGGGAAGAAGAGAAAAGAAATTAAAACTAAAAACAAAACAAAACTGTAATTTATGGTCTACAGTCCTATAGCAGGCAGAGTATGAGATTAAGAGCAACATGATATGATTTTTTTTAGATAAAAAAAAGAGTAGAAATACTTCCTCTTTTGCTCTAACTGGAAAGACTGCTAAAGAAAATGGGTGTTTCCATACACCAAGGAAAGAGAATGCCTGATTAATCTAACAGGCATCATTAGTACCGATTTTTTAGACTCCATATACATGCGTTAGCATATGGTATTTGTTTTTTTCTTTCTGACTTACTTCACTGTGCATGACAGACTCTAGGTCCATCCACCTCATTACAAATAACTCAGTTTCATTCCTTTTTATGGCTGAGTAATATTCCATTGTATACATGTGCCATATCTTCTTTATCCATTCGTCTGCCAACCTAGTGGCAGGGCAGGAATAAAGACGCAGATGTAGAGAACGGGCTTGAAGACACGGAGGTTGGGGGAAAGGGTAAGCTGGGACGAAGTGACAGAATAGCACTGACATATATACACTACCAAATGTAAAACAGATAGCTAGTGGGAAGCAGCCGCATAGCACAGGGAGATCAGCTCGATGCTTTGTGACCACCTAGAGGGGTGGGATATGGAGGGTGGGAGGGAGACACAAGAGGGAGGGGATATGGGGATATAGGTATACATATAGCTGATTCACCTTGTTATACAGCAGAAACTAATGCAGCATTGTAAAGCAATTATACTCCAATAAAGATATAAAACAATTTTTTTAATGAAAAAATAAAAGGCATCATCAGCCTACTGTTCACAAGAATTTTGTTTCCTCTGTTTCACCAGAAAATGATCTCTACTCTAATTACCCCCTACTCCAGGAAAAATAGAAATATTTATAAGTTGCTCTATTTACATTCAAAATAAAAATAAATTTAATTAATGTCAAGAAAATAATTTTATAATTTAGATAAGATTAATTGAATAGAAGAATGTCACTAAGAAAACTGACACTTCTTTTTAACCACTAAATGTTCATATCTGGGCATTTTAAGAACTGGCAACATGGAGGCTGCTTTCTTTTTTCAACAAGCACATTCGCCTAGCACTTCAAAGTCCACATAATACATTGAAATCATTCTCATTGCATCCTTGAAACCATTTTCATTCTACTGTTTGGGGAAAAGAATATCAGAAAAGAATATCAGATAAGATTAGTGATGCAAATATACATCATACAAAGTTTGACTCGTTCATTCATTCATTCATTTCATTCCACAAATTTCGTGACTTCCTTCCATGAGTTAGGCATTGTTCTAGGTTTTAAGTATAGAGCAATGGACAAGATCATTAAGATGCCTGATCTTCTAGGTCTTACATGATAATAGGGTGGGATGAAATATGCAGTGATAAATGATAGGTTAAAATTAAAATTAATGTAATTCAGAGCCTGGTAGGCTACCATAGATTGAATGATTAACAAGGACTTCTTATGGAAGTGAAGTTTTTTTCTTGCTGAGACCCAAAGAACAAATCAATCATATGAAAATGTAAAGGAAAAGAATTTCTCCTTCTCCTTCTCCTTCTCCTTCTCCTTCTCCTTCTTCTTCTTCTTCTCCTGCAAGGGGAATAGTTTTGCAAGACTGTAAAGTGACAATGCATTTAGTATCACTGTGATGTGGTAGCTTAGTTGGATTAGAGGCCACTGAGCAAAAAGGAAAGGCGTAGCTGATGAGGTCTTCAAAATAGACCAGAGCTAGACAGGGTGATAGGACAGGAAGGAGAGACGTCAATTAGCATAGTCAGGCCAGATAATGGTAGTTTAAACTGCTATAATTCTAATGGAGATGGAGAGAAATGGATATTTTGGGTAAAAATTTGAAGTAAGGTCAATAGGACCTATTAATGGATTATATATGAATAGAAGAGGAAATCAAGTATGCCTGCTATTTTTATGCATTTATGTGTTTAATATTTTAAATTTTTTAATAAGTAACTGGATGCATAACGATACCATTTACCAAAACGAGGAGGACTGGGGCAGAACAAGATTTGGCATGAAATGAATTATTCTTTTTCAGATAATTAAAATTTGTAATACCTCTGAGAAATTCAAGTGTGGATGTCCAGTATGTGGACAGATGTCTGGTCTGGAGTTTAAGACAGAAATCAGGGGTGGAAATAAATTATATAAAACTGCCTGAAAAGAATGTGAAGATTGAGAAGGGAAGGAAAGTAAGGATCGTCTTAGAGCCCTCCAATATTTAGAAATTCAGCTGTGCAGGAGGAAAAAGCAGAAGTGACTGAGACGGAGAGGCCAGTGGCTAGGAAGAAAACTAAAAGCTTTTGTGTTAAAAAAATTAAGAAAAACAAGAGTTTTGAATATTGAGATAGAATAAATTAAATTCTTTCTGGGCAACATTCACGAGCCCTTTTTAGTTAACTTTCATCTGCCCCTACCTCTGCTTTTACTCCCACCATCCTTTACTACCTGCTAATGTTTCCATGTTTCAGGAGTGAACAAAGAAGCTGCCTTTTCTAATTTGTGCTCCCCTTGTGCACACTTGGGGCTGGAGGTGAGCTGTCTCCCTGAATGCCTGGTAAGGGTGTTACCTATATGCCACGTGGACATTAGCATGAGTTTAAAAATAGGGGGTGTGCCTCCAGGGGGAGGGGAGATGGCTCCCTGAATGCTCTGGTACACACATATATCCCTTCAGACTCAGTCTACTGATGCCAGAGGAAAGTAACCCTTGGGTTGGGGAGCCAGGATTCAGGTTGCAGAGGAAGAAGAGGCATAGAATCACACCTATCTCAGCACAGTGCATTTGACTTTTCTAGGTAGCACAGGAGTATTGCTGTAGACTTGCACTTTAATTTGGTGTCTTAAATAGATTCTATCGTGCTCCTTAATGATAATTTATAGCTACCATAAGTAGATAGTGTTATGGGCTGAATTGTGTCCCCTCAAAATTCATATATTGAAGCTCTAACCACCAGTACCTTAAAATGTGACTGTATTTGGGGATAGGGTCTTTAAAGATGTAATTAACTTAAAATGAGACCTTTAGGATGGGCCTTTATCCAATATGACTGGTCTCCTTATAAGAAGAGGAAATTTGGACACAGAAAGATCCAGAGAAAAGATCGCAGGAGGATGACACAGGGAGAAGATGGCCATCTACAATCCAAGAAAGGGACTCCTTGAGCTCAGACTTCTAGCCTTCAGGACTGTGAGAAAATGAATTTCTCTTGTTCATGCTGTTCAGTCTGTGGTACTTTGTTATGGCAGCCCTAGCAAACTAACACAGGGAGAAACAGTTTTCTACCTGACACAGTTAAGGTGGAGAATTACAAATGTTCAATCCCGAGTCCTAAAGACAGTTTATCTGAACCCTCTTTTCCACCTTTCGTGTTTCTCTTGATGTATAAGAATGAGAATTGAATGAAACAAGAGCTAAGCTATGTCACTTAGTTGAGTAGTCAGGCATGGTAGCCACGGGCAGTAGCTCCATTCCCTTTCCGGCAGCATGTCATATTTGGTTAAGTGTTCAGTGAAGCTGCCCGTTATTATAGTTTGCATGAGATTGCTAATGTAGAAATATGGAAATGAAGTTAACCCATCTGCAGTGTCTGGAGTATATTGTAGAACCCTGGTTCTGTCTAGTATCCCTTTACTGCATGGGAGTCATCTGTCAAGACAGGTCAATATCAAGTTTCTTCCTTCAAAAAGTTTTACCATTCTCAGAGCTTCAACGATCAACTATTTCTTTTTTATATTTCTAAATAGAAAAACACCTTTTTAAAATGGAACTTTGGGGACTAATACATCACCACTAATAGGATCCGTGTCTCAACTGCATGTGCGGGTCACAAAGCCATGGGGACACTGAATGGGGTGAGCTCTGCAAACTGCATGATGTTTCCCAATCTCATTGTGTTTGAGTATTAATATAGTTTATATATAGTAATTAGATAGCATATAATTGACTATAAATTATTTTTCTTATAGTTTCCATTTATATTAGAGTTAGAGCATTGTATTGATTTTTTTCTGGAAATTGTATGTTTTAGTAGGTTATATTATCTACAACCTTTGATTCAAAAAAATGTTATAAAATATTTGTTTAAAGTAGTGTTATGCCTGCTGGGGTTGGCTGCTTTCTCATCATCATGATAGTGGGTTTGCATTCAAGCGTTCTTGCAGTTATGCCTTTCTAAAACATGAGAACCCCAAAACAGATTCTCTTCCTATTTTAATCTCTAAATTATTTCCTAATTTAAAGTGATTGGGAAGGAAGAAAACATGCATTAGATGGCTGTCAAAATGACTCTTTTTATTCAGATGTGCCACCACTTCAACAGTTTTTGAAGAACAGAATGAAGGTCGTCGTTTCAGTGACGTGACTCTCGATATACTCTCATTAGCAAGCATATTTTTTCACTGTTTCCACCTTAGACCCGAAATTCAGCATAATTAATCATATCTATCTTGGCTGCTCAGAAGCTGGTTTGCTACCTAGCTAAATTCCATGAAGCTAATCAGGTTTTTGATGTATTACTTAGCAGATACATATAGCACTTCCTAAGTGCCAGGAACCATTCTAAAACTTTACAAACATTAGCTCATTTTAATCTTTACAACAGCTACCGTATTATCCCCATTACACAGAAGAACAGACCGAGGCACTGACAAGTTAACTTGCTCAAGGTCACTGATATCCAGTAAGTCACAGAACCTGGATATCAATCCAGCCAATCTGGCCCTAGAGGCTACGCACTTGACTGTGCTTCAGTGCCTTCTAAATCTGCCATTCAGCAAAGGAGAAAGAATTTTGCACTAAAAAATGTGATGAGCAAACGGAATTAGGCTACATTGCTTTTTTTCCATAAAGAGATCTTTCAGTTTCCACTTATGTTAAATTAAATCGATCATCCTATATCAGGTATGAATAATCAATTGAAGACTATACTCAGGTAAAGATCAATTTAACCATTTTTAATACATAGGCAATTACATGAAAGTTGCAACTGCAATTTCCCTGTAATAGAAGAGGAGGAAATAAAAGACACAATATTATACATATTATGACATTTTGAGAAAAGGATTGAAGAGAGAGAGGGAGAGAGGGAAGAAGGGAGGGGTCGGGGAAGAGAGAGAGAGAAAGAAAGAGAGGGAGAGAGAGAGAATTTAGGGTAAAAAGCAGGAAAAAACGGGAGGAGACCAATGATTGATGAAAAGGAAATGTGAGCATTTTTTGTCCATCTGTTCATGGCAAATTTCCAGCATTTGACATTATTTGCTTTCCTCATCCAAAGATTTATTAAAAATGGTATCCTTTTTTGAAGCCAGCTCAAACCTCCCCTATTTCCAGGATTGTTTTTCCTGGGAAAGCTGAAACAGTCCTGATTTTCTCCCTTTCTGGATGGAAGCGCTTTTCCTGGTTTATACTTGGACATGTGCTGTCTTTCTGTGGCTTCCTCCATTTGACTGTATAATACAGTTAGAGCTTTGTTCACATGGCTCCTATTTTCTAAATGTGCCCAGAACATTTTAGTCTTTGAAGTAATTAGAACATTATGCAAACATTGAAGAAAACCATCCAGGATCTGTGTATTGATGACATTTTATAAATGGAAGTTGTTGCTAGGGAAGCCAAGCTACTTATATATCAATCAATTCAAATTATTGTGAGAAGATTCTGGTGAAGCAGAAATAGTGGAAGGCGAATAAAAAAAAAGATTTCCATCGGATGGAAACATTATTATTATTGCTGCTGTTGTTACTGGTTTTGCAGTTCCTTCTAAGTCTCCTTTATTTATTTTTATTTAAAAAAAATTCTCAAATGTTTAGCATTTCCTTAGCCTGCTATCCTTTGAGGACTTCCAAATATCACCATTTGGTCAATATTTACAACTTCATGTTATTTTCTTTCCCTGAGCAAGAACCCTCTTTGAATAGGACAGCCATATAGTTTTGTTTGATTTCTCTGAGCACTTAGAATTTGGGATCTGCGTCTCATATTTTTTCCTATATATAATAATATAGGAAAAATAATATATTATAATATATAATACTATATTTTTATAGTATTCATATTTCTTGTTGTTTAATTTCTTTTCAACAATAGTCCTTTTACTTTTTTTAAGTAAGTAAAGTTATCAATAGTCCTGGACTGAAGCAGTCACATGTCCTAGCAATCAAGAGAATATGAATTATCTCCTCTCTTAGGCTGGTCAAAGCAATACACCTCTCACATTTCGGATGGTTAAATTCAACTGAAAGTTTACAATAAAGAAATTGAGGCCTGCAGAATAAATGTCTATCTATACCTGGGTTCTGAAGAGATCTGAGAATCCGGGGAATGAAATGCTCCAGATGCTTATTTGATGTCATTTCACTGTAGAGACTATAAAAATTTTTTTCCAGTGCATAGTCACTTAGTATCCTCCTAATTTAGTCATCCTATCAGTAGAAAAAAGTTGCAATATGTTTTTCAGTTAAAATTCATACAAATGAAGGGGGCTTCCCTGGTGGCGCAGTGGTTGAGAATCTGCCTGCTAATGCAGGGGACACGGGTTCGAGCCCTGGTCTGGGAGGATCCCACATGCCGTGGAGCAACTGGGCCCGTGAACCACAACTGCTGAGCCTGCGCGTCTGGAGCCTGTGCTCCGCAACAAGAGAGGCCGCGATAGTGAGAGGCCCGCGCACCGCGATGAAGAGTGGCCCCCACTTGCCGCAGCTAGAGAAAGCCCTAGCACAGAAACAAAGACCCAACATAGCAATCAATCAATCAATCAATCTTTAAAAAAAAAAAAAATTCATACAAATGAAGAGGAAAGGCAGGGCAGATAGAAATCAGAAGCTATAGGAACCAATGTATTATAATGATGAGTAATCATAAATCTGGATTGCAAGATGTCCACTGGCCTTCACTGATTTTATTTGACAATAGTCAACAATATTTTTAAAAAATATCTTGTATTTCTAGGTTCAATGGTACATTGCAAATACTGACCTTTACCTAGAGGAAATCTCTACTCTTTATCTTAATATCAATAGCTTTAAATTTGATCTATTTGAAAAAAATTTATTTAATGTTTGTGAAATCATAATGTCACATCAATTTCAGTGGAAAGACCCTGCCCTTCACTCTGCCCCATGATGCTAGTTGAACTAAAAAGAAAACAAACACTATTTAAAATTTCTTAAGAAGCCTGTCACTCTCTTATAGGTTAGTACATCCTAACTTCAATATAATTTAAACTCTTCATTTGAGATCTTTCAAATCAATGTAGTTTTGATATAAACATTCATATAAATATGTAGTTACACATATATATTCATATGCACACAGATGTGTGTACATATAAAACACATGTACCTGCTTTATAAGCCTTCTGATTTAACTTAATATAGCATAAATATGCCCATTTCAATAAGTATTCTTTATAGTATGCTTTTTAATCATTTCATAATTTTCAACTGAAAAGTTATGGGTCACATCTAGAATTGACTTCTCCAGTAACTTACTGTTGATTATTTACATTATTTTCGATGCCTTACATCTATAAATAATATTGCACTGAACATTGTGTGCACACACTTTTGCACAAAGTTCGGCTAACTTCTTCAGCAGTGGCTTCGTGAGTGTGCTGGCTATTCTCTATTTCTCTTGAGTGTCTCCTGACTCCCATCTCCTGCCCTTCTCTGTTGGGCTTGGGGCCCATAAGCCTTATCATGGGGATCTTGGCTTTCCATTGGTTTCCCTTGTCCAGTGGATGACACTGGCAGATTAGCTGCTGGGAGAAGAGAGAAGTTGGGGTATTAATTCTACCCTGCCCCCACCATCTAATCACTGGCCTCTGGTCTGACAGGGACTGAATCCTGTGATTTAATCTTCTCCCCTTTTCCTTCACACTTGGGTCTCATCAGTTATTGATTTGCCCTCTTGTCTGAGAGGTGAGAATGGCCTCCCCATGTTCCCAGTCTCTAAATGCTTCACCATGCCTTGGTTCTCTTACCTGGCCACACGTCTGTAAATAGCACATTCATTAATCTCTCCCCAGTTTTAACCTTTGGGTGAGTCATCTGTTGTCTGCCTATGCACAGCATAGTACACGGCATCCGTTGATTACTAATGAGGATAAATGTTAAGTGTGTGTGTGTGTGTGTGTGTGCGTGTGTGTTTACAGATCAAATACTAGATAGTAAACTGTCAAAAAAGCACCATCAATGGACTAGTGTTCACATTTCAGCTCAAGCACAAATTAGCCATGTGGATTGAGGCAAGACCCCCTCTCTTCTTTTAAAACATCCTTAAGCCTTCTTTTTCTTTTTATCATATATGTGATAGCGATAACAATAGTGTTCAAAGTAAAGTGATTGGATTTGATGTCTGTGGTCCCCTCCAACTTTAAGCCTGTGATCTTACATCTCCAGAAGTAACAAGGCAGAAAGAAACCCTGCCTAGTTTGATAATGCATGACTGATAAAGCGAACTACACTTCATGTGTTAAGTTACTGACGCATTTGTATGGCAGCTTTTTTCTGTTTGTTTTATTTTCTCCAAAGACTGATACATATTATGATTTTTTTAAACAATGCCACATGAGGTAGATGTAACATTTTACTATGTTAAAAGTCAGATCCCATTAACCAAAAGTAGCCATGCTAATAAGAGAAATGGAATCCCGCATCTCTATCAAGTCACATTTACTTATTTATTGCTTTTTCTGAACTCCTGGGTTAGCAAATTTCATTTTGGTTATCCTTAAGTTATCCAGAAAGGGCTAGAAACGCTATCTGAAATTAAATACCTCACTTAATCTATTGCTATAGATCACATTATTTCTCTTAGCAGAGGGAACTTCCTAGGATTTTAAAAAGGCTAGGGGTCTCGAGGCACATGGAAGAAATGGAATATTTCTTGGAAGATGAGGAGCATGAACCCCAGAAGTAGCTCATTTGTACTGGAGGTAATGGTGTGAGAGAAAGGTAATGCAGAGCCTCTGAGAGTTTCAACGGAGTGGAAAAAGTGGAGAGAGAGCTTACAATATTTTTTGCAAACGTCTAAAATTTGCAATACGAGGACGAAGGTTGTGAAGAACATATAGGGTGTAACGTACTTGCTTTGCATTTGGGTTTGATGTTATTGACTCACCTTCAGTGGGTCTTGTGCTTTGAGTTGTGTGGGCCATGGATTTGCCCTGCTTATTCTGCCCATCTTCCATGAGCGCAGCCTGGGTTTGTGAGACATCTGTGTAGGGTTAGGAGGGCAGCAAAAGCTGTTGAACAGAATGGAGCGAACAGGCTCGTGCATAAATTCAACTTGTAAGTGTGGAGCCATCCATGCTCTGCTGAAATGCTGAGCAACCATTGCTGAGGAAGAAAGAGAGAAGTCTCTAGTGAGGTGATTTGGAGAGATGAATGGATAATTGAGTGGATGGGAAATTTACCAACGCTATTTCTATGCATTCTTTGCAAGAAAAAAGAATGTACAAGAATATCATAACAGATCTCAAAAGGACATGTAGATGTTTAAAAACACTTTTGAGCTTCTATGTTTAGTAAACTCGATTTTTAAACATTTTTCTCTAACACTGAACAGAAAATCTGGCATTCAAGCAAAGTAGCATTGAAACAATAACAGCAAAAGCCCTCTCCTTCCCTCCCCCCAAAAGAGTGTAAAGGCTCTCCCCCAGAGGACTCAGGTGACTGGAAGGGAAGGCAGACTGCAGGCCCTGCGCTTGAGGGCAGCGGGCCAGCTTGGCCAGAATTGGCCGGGGCCCCATGACCCTTTGGCTCTCGTGGGAGAGTGTAAAGTTCTGTCAGCTCATCCGTTTGGATAATTAGCAAAAGATATTATTTCCCTGCTCCATCTGCTTGCATTTTTGCTAATAATTGGAACTCTGAATAATGTTCCCAAGTCCTTTAGCTCTCTGGCACCACCACTGAGCACATACCTCTTTGGGGAAAGGCCAGGCACTGAGAACCCTTAGGCTCTTCTCCTGTGGGAGAGACAAGCGTAAAAGCCTGGGATACTCACCACAATCATCCAGAGGCACGTCGGGGCTCACTGGTCATGGAGCCGACCGAGGCCAGGGTGGCAGAGATCACTCCATTTGGAAATCCACAGCTTATACCCTTAAGCACAGACAGCTGTCTTGTAAATGTGGGGCTTAGTTAACAGGAGCTGACCAAAAGGGAAGAGTAAAACCATTTAGTCAATCAGAGATCAACTTTAAGAAATTGCCTCCTGATGAGGTCTGGGCAAAATGGCGGAAGAGTAAGACGCGGAGATCACCTTCCTCCCCACAGATACATCAGAAATACATCTACACGTGGAACTGCTCCTACAGAACACCCACTGAACGCTGGCAGAAGACGTCAGACCTCCCAAAAGGCAAGAAACTCCCCACGTACTTGGGTAGGGCAAAAGAAAAAAGAAATAACAGAGACAAAAGAATAGGGCTGGGACCTGCACCAGTGGGAGGGAGCCGTGAAGGAGGAAAGGTTTCCACACACTAGGAGCCCCTTCACTGGCGGAGACTGCGGGTGGCGGAGGGGGGAAGCTTTGGAGCCACGGAGGAGAGCGCAGCCACAGGGGTGCGGAGGGCAAAGCAGAGAGATTCCTGCACGGAGGCTCGGCGCCGACCAGCACTCACCAGCCCGAGAGGCTTGTCTGCTCACCCGCCGGGGCGGGCGGGGCTGGGAGCTGAGGCTCGGGCTTCGGTCGCAGGGAGAGGACTGGGGTTGGCGGCGTGAACACAGCCTGAAGGGGCTAGTGCGCCACAGCTAGCCGGGAGGGAGACCGGGAAAAGGTCTGCAGCTGCCGAAGAGGCAAGAGACTTTTTCTTGCCTCTTTGTTTCACGGCGCGCGAGGAGAGGGATTCAGAGCGCCGCCTAAACGAGCTCCAGAGACGGGCGCGAGCCGCGGCCATCAGTGCAGACCCCAGAGACGGGCAGGAGACGCTGGGGCTGCTGCTGCCGCCACCAAGAAGCCCGTGTGCGAGCACAGGTCACTCTCCACACCGCCCCTCCCGGGAGCCGGTGCAGCCCGCCACGGCCAGGCTCCCGTGATCCAGGGACAACTTACCGGGGAGAACAAACAGCGCGCCTCAGGCTGGTACAACGTCACGACGCCTCTGCCGCAGAAGGCTCGCCCCGCCTCCTCTGTACCGCTCCCTCCCCCCGCCTGAGGGAGCCAGAGCCCCCGAAGCAGCTGCTCCTTTAACCCCGTCCTGTCTGGGCGGGGAACAGACGCCCTCAGGCGACCTACACGCAGAGGCGGGTCCAAATCCAAAGCTGAAACCCAGGAGCTGTTCGAACAAAGAAGAGAAAGGGAAATCTCCCCCAGCAGCCTCAGGAGCAGCGGATTAAAGCTCCACAAACAACTTGATGTACCTGCACCTGTGGAATACCTGAATAGACGACGAATCATCCCAAAACTGAGGAGGTGGACTTTGGGAGCAGGATATATTATTTTTTCCCCTTTTCCTCTTTTTGTGAGTGTGTATGTGTATGCTTCTGGGTGAGATTTTGTCTGTATAGCTTTGCTTTCACCATTTGTCCTAGGGTTCGGTCCGTCCGTTTTTTTTTTTTACTTAAAAAAACTTTTTTTTTCTTAATAAATTTTTTCTTAATAATTTTTTTCTTATTTTTTATTTTAAAAAATTAGAAAAATTTTTTGCTTAATAATTTTTTTCTTATTTTTTATTAAAAAAATTTGTTTTCTCTTAATAATTTTTTTCTCATTTTGTATTTAAAAAAATTAAAAAAATTTTTTTTCTTAATAATTTTTTTATTTTTTATTTTAAAAAATTAAAAAATTTGTTTTAAAAAATTAAAAAAAAATTTTTTCTTAATAAATTTTTTCTTAATAATTTTTTCTTATTTTTTATTTTAATAGCTTTATTTTATTTTATCTTACTTTTATTTTATTTTATTTTATCCTCTTTCTTTCTTTCTTTCTATTTTTTCTCCCTTTTATTCTGAGCCGTGTGGAGGACAGGCTCTTGCTGCTCCAGCCAGGCATCACGGCTGTGCCTCTGAGGTGGGAGAGCCAACGTCAGGACACTGGTCCACAAGAGACCTCCCAGCTCCACGTAATACCAAACAGCGAAAATCTCTCAGAGATCTCCATCTCAACACCAAACCCAGCTTCACTCAACGACCAGCAAGCTACAGTGCTGGACACCCTATGCCAAACAACTAGCAAGACAGGAACACAGCCCCATCCATTAGCAGAGAGGCTGCCTAAAATCATGATAAGGCCACAGACCCACCAAAACACACCACCAGACGTGGACGTGCCCACCAGAAAGACAAGATCCAGCCTCATCCACCAGAACACAGGCACTAGTCCCCTCCACCAGGAAGCCTACACAACCCACTGAACCAACCTTAGCCACTGGGGACAGATACCAAAAACAACAGGAACTACGAACCTGCAGCCTGTGAAAAGGAGACCCCAAACACAGTAAGGTAAGCAAAATGAGAAGACAGAAAAACACACAGCAGATGAAGGAGCAAGGTAAAAACGCACCAGACCTAACAAATGAAGAGGAAATAGGCAGTCTACCTGAAAAAGAATTCAGAATAATGATAGTAAAGATGATTCAAAATCTTGGAAATAGAATAGACAAAATGCAAGAAACATTTAACAAGGACCTAGAAGAACTAAAGAAGAACCAAGCAACGATGAAAAACACAATAAATGAAATTAAAAATACTCTAGAAGGGATCAATAGCAGAATAACTGAGGCAGAAGAACGGATAAGTGACCTGGAAGATAAAATAGTGGAAATAACTACTGCAGAGCAGAATAAAGAAAAAAGAATGAAAAGAACTGAGGACAGTCTCAGAGACCTCTGGGACAACATTAAACACACCAACATTCGAATTATAGGGGTCCCAGAAGAAGAAGAGAAAAAGAAAGGGACTGAGAAAATATTTGAAGAGATTATAGTTGAAAACTTCCCTAATATGGGAAAGGAAATAGTTAATCAAGTCCTGGAAGCACAGAGAGTCCCATACAGGGTAAATCCAAGGAGAAACACACCAAGACACATATTAATCAAACTATCAAAAGTTAAATATAAAGAAAACATATTAAAAGCAGCAAGGGAGAAACAACGATTCCCACAAGGGAATCCCCGTAAGATTAACAGCTGATCTGTCAGCAGAAACTCTGCAAGCCAGAAGGGAGTGAGAGAACATATTTAAAATGATGAAGGAGAAAAACCTACAACCAAGATTACTCTACCCAGCAAGGATCTCCTTCAGATTTGATGGAGAAATTAAAACCTTTACAGACAAGCAAAAGCTGAGAGAGTTCAGCACCACCAAACCAGCTTTACAACAAATGCTAAAGGAACTTCTCTAGGCAAGAAACACAAGAGAAGGAAAACACCTACAATAACAAACCCAAAACATTTAAGAAAATGGGAATAGGAACATACATATCAATAATTACCTTAAATGTAAATGGATTAAATGCTCCCACCAAAAGACACAGACTGGCTGAATGGATACAAAAACAAGACCCGTTTATATGCTGTCTACAAGAGAACCACTTCAGACCTAGGGACACATACAGACTGAAAGTGAAGGGATGGAAAAAGATATTCCATGCAAATGGAAATCAAAAGAAAGCTGGAGTAGCAATTCTCATATCAGACAAAATAGACTTTAAAATAAAGACTATTACAAGAGAGAAAGAAGGACACTATATAATGATCAAGGGATCGATCCAAGAGGAAGGTATAACAATCGTAAAGATTTATGCACCCAACCTAGGAGCACCTCAATACATAAGGCAAATACTAACAGCCATAAAAGGGGAAATCGATAGTAACACAATCATAGTAGGGGACTTTAACACCCCACTTTCACCAATGGACAGATCATCCAAAATGAAAATAAATAAGGAAACACAAGCTTTAAATGATACATTAAACAAGATGGACTTAATTGATATTTATAGGACATTCCACCCAAAAACAACAGAATACACATTATTCTCAAGTGCTCATGGAACATTCTCCAGGATAGATCATATCTTGGGTCACAAATCAAGCCTTGGTAAATTTAACAAAATTGAAATCGTATCAAGTATCTTTTCCGACCACAACACTATGAGACTAGATATCAATTACAGGAAAAGATCGGTAAAAAATACAAACACATGGAGGCCACACAATACACTACTTAATAACGAAGTGATCACTGAAGAAATCAAAGGGGAAATCAAAATATACCTGGAAACAAATGACAATGGAGACGCGACGACCCAAAACCTATGGGATGCAGCAAAAGCAGTTCTAAGAGGGAAGTTTATAGCAATACAAGCCTACCTCAAGAAATAGGAAACATCTCGAATAAACAACCTAACCTTGCACCTAAAGCAATTAGAGAAAGAAGAACAAAAAAATCCCAAAGTTAGCAGAAGGAAAGAAATCATAAAGATCAGATCAGAAATAAATGAAAAAGAAATGAAGGAAACAATAGCAAAGATCAATAAAACTAAAAGCTGGTTCTTTGAGAAGATACACAAAATTGATAAACCATTAGCCAGACTGATCAAGAAAAAAGGGAGAAGACTCAAATCAATAGAATTAGAAATGAAAAAGGAGAAGTAACCACTGACACTGCAGAAATACAAACGATCATGAGAGATTACTACAAGCAAGTCTATGCCAATAAAATGGACAACCTGGAAGAAATGGACAAATTCTTAGAAATGCACAACCTGCTGAGACTTAACAAGGAAGAAATAGAAAATATGAACAGACCAATCACAAGCACTGAAATTGAAACTGTGATTAAAAATCTTCCAACAAACAAAAGCCCAGGACCAGATGGCTTCACAGGCGACTTCTATCAAACATTTAGAGAAGAGCTAACACCTATCCTTCTCAAACTCTCTTCCAAAATATTGCAGAGGGAGGAACACTCCCAAACTCATTCTACAAGGCCACAATCACCCTGATACCAAAACTAGACAAAGATGTCACAAAGAAAGAAAACTACAGGCCAATATCACTGATGAACATAGATGCAAAAATCCTCAACAAAATACTAGCAAACAGAATCCAACAGCACATTAAAAGGATCATACACCATGATCAAGTGGGGTTTATTCCAGGAATGCAAGGAATTTTCAATATACACAAATCAATCAACGTGATGCACCATATTAACAAATTGAAGGAGAAAAACCATAAGATTATCTCAATAGATGCAGAGAAAGCTTTTGACAAAATTCAACACCCATTTATGATAAAAGCCCTGCAGAAAGTAGGCATAGAGGGAACTTTCCTCAACATAATAAAGGCTATATATGACAAACCCACAGCCAACATCATCCTCAATGGTGAAAAACTGAAACCATTTCCACTAAGATCAGGATCAAGACAAGGTGGCCCACTCTCACCACTATTATTCAACATAGTTTTGGAAGTTTTAGCCACAGCAATCCCAGAAGAAAAAGAAATAAAAGGAATCCAGATCGGAAAAGAAGAAGTAAAGCTGTCACTGTTTGCAGATGACATGATACTATACATAGAGAATCCTAAAGATGCTACCAGAAAACTCCTAGAGCTAATCAATGAATTTGGTAAAGTAGCAGGATACAAAATTAATGCACAGAAATCTCTTGCATTCCTATACACTAATGATGAAAAATCTGAAAGTGAAATTAAGAAAACACTCCCATTTACCACTACAACAAAAAGAATAAAATATCTAGGAATAAACCTACCTAAGGAGACAAAAGACCTGTATGCAGAAAACTATAAGACACTGATGAAAGAAATTAAAGATGATACAAATAGATGGAGAGATATACCATGTTCTTGGATTGGAAGAATCAACATTGTGAAAATGACTCTATTACCCAAAGCAATCTACAGATTCAATGCAATCCCTATCAAACTACCAGTGGCATTTTTCACAGAACTAGAACAAAAAATTTCACAATTTGTATGGAAACACAAAAGACCCCGAATAGCCAAAGCAGTCTTGAGAACGAAAAATGGAGCTGGAGGAATCAGGCTCCCTGACTTCAGACTATACTACAAAGCTACAGTAATCAAGACAGTATGGTACTGGCACAAAAACAGAAACATAGATCAATGGAACAGGATAGAAAGCCCAGAGATAAACCCACGCACATATGGTCACCTTATCTTTGATAAAGGAGGCAAGCATATACAGTGGAGAAAAGACAGCCTCTTCAATAAGTGGTTCTGGGAAAACTGGACAGGTACGTGTAAAAGTACGAAATTAGAACATTCCCTAATACCATACACAAAAATAAACTCAAAATGGATTAAAGACCTAAATGTAAGGCCAGACACTATCAAACTCTTAGAGGAAAATATAGGCAGAACACTCTATGACATAAATCACAGCAAGATCCTTTTTGACCCACCTCCTAGAGAAATGGAAATAAAAACAAAAATAAACAAATGGGACCTAATGAAACTTAAAAGCTTTTGCACAGCAAAGGAAACCATAAACAAGATGAAAAGACAACCCTCAGAATGGGAGAAAATATTTGCAAATGAAGCAACTGACAAAGGATTAATCTCCAAGATTTACAAGCAGCTCATGTAGCTCAATAACAAAAAAACAAACAACCCAATCCAAAAATGGGCAGAAGAGGTAAATAGACATTTCTCCAAAGAAGATATACAGATTGCCAACAAACACATGAAAGAATGCTCAACATCATTAATCATTAGAGAAATGCAAATCAAAACTACAATGAGATATCATCTCACACTGGTCAGAATGGCCATCATCAAAAAATCTACAAACAATAAATGCTGGAGAGGGTGTGGAGAAAAGGGAACCCTCTTGCACTGTTGGTGGGAATGTAAAGTGATACAGCCACTATGGAGAACAGTATGGAGGTTCCTCAAAAAACTAAAAATAGAACTACCATATGACCCAGCAATCCCACTACTGGGCATATACCCTGAGAAAACCATAATTCAAAAAGAGTCATGTACAAAAATGTTCACTGCAGCTCTATTTACAATAGCCAGGACATGGAAACAACCTAAATGTCCATCATCTGATGAATGGATAAAGAAGATGTGGCATATATATACAACGGAATATTACTCAGCCATAAAAAGAAATGAAATGGAGTTATTTATTGTGAGGTGGATGGACCTAGAGTCTGTCATACAGAGTGAAGTAAGTCAGAAAGAGAAAAACAAATACAGTATGCTAACACATATATATGGAATCTAAGGGATAAAAAAAAAAAGGTCATGAATAACCTAGTGTCAAGATGGGAATAAAGACACAGACCTACTAGAGAATGGACTTGAGCTATGGGGAGGGGGAAGGGTAAGATGTGACAAAGTGAGAGAGTGGCATGGACATATATACACTACCAAATGTAAAATAGATAGCTAGTGGGAAGCAACCACATAGCGCAGGGAGATCAGCTCTGTGCTTTGTGACTGCCTGGGGGGGGTGGGATGGGGAGGTTGGGAGGGAGGGAGATGCAGGAGGGAGGAGATGTGGGAACATATGTATATGTATGACTGATTCACTTTGTTATAGAGCAGAAACTAACACACCATTGTAAAGCAATTATACTCCAATAAAGATGTTTAAAAAAAAAAAAAAAAAGAAATTGCCTCCTAATGGTGGGTTGGAAGTATGCTATATTTTTAAAAATCCTATAGCATTTCTCTTATGGGTATGAGATTATGGATTTCTCCAGACAGCGACCTGGCCTCATCCTTCTCTCTGCATGGTAATTCGCAACAGTGGTGCCCTCAATTAAGTCCAGTTGGCTGGCTGCCTGAGAGCACTTCCAACCAGTGAAGAATGAACTGAATAGAAGCAGAAAGAACATACTTTTGCATTTTGAAATGAGTGTTACATTATCCTTTCAACTCTAAAGGCCTTCTCACATTTTTTTTTCAAAGAGCCTGTGAGTTGAATCTCAATGGGAGAAAATGCTTCACATCCACCCAAGCATTCATTCACTCAGTGTTTTTATCGAGTAGCTACTATGTGCCAGTGGCTTTGGTGGGCACTGGAGAGGCCTGGTTGACCGCATTTCTTTAAGACAACCGCTATATTTTTGCAGGGTCAAGTGCTCTAATGTATTACCAAGATAGGTACATTCAAGTTAATAGTAATTAACATTTGCTGCTAGATTCTATGACATTTAGAAGATTTTATTATTAATAAATTAAGAGAGGAAGTGTTATTTAAAAACTAAATTCAATCTACTAATGATGCATGTTTTTCCTGAAAATTCATTCTACTGAAAATATATTATTTTTTTTTCTTCAAAGAGCTAATAAGTGATAGAACTGGAATATTGACATATTGTTAAATGTTTTTTCTCTTTTCTTTCTCCTTTCCATGACATAAGAATGGGGCTACTGTTTACTTCAAAAACAGCAATTTCAGTTTTTAAAAAAGATTCTCTTAAGCAATGTTTTCATGTCACGATTAAGATGTAAGAGGTTTTAGAATAGAAAGATCTTTATATTGCAAAACAAAGTTGATCTTGTCTGTAACAGACAGAAATGAAAGCAAACATGATCAATGCATTTCAATGGTCAATTTAAAAAATATATTTCCATTATGTTTAATACTTTTGAACTACTGGTAGGAAAAACATAATTTGCAGATATGTATTTTGAGTTTCAACTTTTCTAAAAATTTAAATGCCACATAATAAGTCAATTTTCATTATAGTATAAAATTAATCAGACACAGTTAGTTGTTACATATTTTATAAAATATAATCTGTTGATCAAGTTACTGGATTTTTTCCTGAACATCCCTTTCTCATAAAACTCCTGGCAATGAAGTTGATGTATTATTGAGATAAATTGTATGTCATTTTAAAATAAGTTATGTCTTTCTGTTGGTTTGAGTGCTAAATTGATGTCATTGCTTTATGCTACATTTCTGCTCATTAGGCAGCAAAGTTGGACTTGATTTTAAAACTTGGTGTTTTTATAAAGACCACCATTCCCAACACTTCATCTTGTAGATGAGTATAATGAGACTTAATATACACTGATGTGTATAAAATTGATGACTAATAAGAACCTGCAGTATAAACAAACAAACAAAGAAAACAACTAATAATGAGACTTAAAAGTTTAACAAACTGGCCAATATCACAGAACTAAGCCAGGGCTGGGTCTCGTAGGCTGATGTTATGGTTTCATCCATTGATATTCTACTAGTTGGTTGAGAAACAGCTCCGTGTAGAAAAAAGCATTGAATTGTAGCATGTGCTAATTTCCAGGGTGTATGTAACTCTCACCATGGCTGATTTCAAGACACCAACATGATGTCACTGAATGAGCTACAGAGATGTGCAGTAGCTCACTGCTCTACATTATTTCTAAAACATGAATTTGTATTCATATTTTTGGTGTGTATGACAAAATACAGATAAAATAGATTTAAATAACTTGAAGAGCAGAAATAACAGTATAATATATTAACATAACTGGGAATTGATGTGTGTTTATTGTCTTTGTTTTCAATACAGTTTATTTAACTAATATAATTGCATATACAGTTTATAAAATTTATATAATTTTATATAATTAAATACTAATAGTGGCTTTGTTTAACAGCTGGCTTACTGAATCCCTGAATATTTAACAATTGGCTCTTACAAGCTGGGACAGGAAGTTTCTAACAGAACACTGGATCACCAAAAAAATACGGTAAGTCAGTTTGGTTGGTTGAAAATGTTTTCAGTGTATCTCCTCTCATTGTTCTTTTGTGTGTGTGTGTGTGTGTGTGTGTGTGTGTGTTAGTGATATGTCATGAAATTGTTCCATACCAGTATCAAATCTGAGACAAGTGATGGCGTAAACTGCAAGACTGTAAATGTTTAAATTGTATATCATTGCAAAAAGTTTCTGAAAAATAGTTAATCATTTTCTTAACATTTTTTAATCCATGTGTTTAAAAAAATAAATACTGTATATTCATTTCATGCTCCTCCTTCCTGTCTCTCTGAAGATTTCCAATCCTGTTTAGTCCAGATAAACTTTTGCTAAGATTCAATCCTAGATTTTTCATGTGAAAAACTTTTGTCAATTAAATATAATACTTGTACCAACGAATTATTGCCCTACTAGCATGTACAAGAAAACCTGATTATGTTTAATAGCAAAATCTGTAACCATACTGTCATAGTATTAGTTACATATTAATGCTAATTCATGTTATGAACTACATTACTTTTCCAAATTCTATTTTGCCGTGACCATGTTGTGCTGAGTGAAAACATTTATTATATGGGCTGATGTTTGATTTATGTGGTTAAGAATTCATAGTAGCTAAGCTGATAATGGTGGAGGGGATTGGATACAAGCATCCAATATTGCTACCAAAGCAGAAAAGAAATTTGAAGTGATGAAAAAAAGCCCTTAGAATGATAGTAAAACAGAAGCCACCCATTAATAACAGGTCTCCAATACAGGTACATAGAAAGGACTTTTATGCAAGCGTGTGGCAACAGTGTTAACATGCATGTTGATACTTCTAGTAACTCACTCTCTGCATCGTACGGAACAGTTGAGAGGGGCACTGGAGAACTATGTGTAAGTATATATCATGAACATGGCTGGTTCATGAGCAAAACAGAGCAAAGTAAAGATGGCTTAGTTAGTCATCAAATAGGGGGTTATTGAGGAGACAAGTATATCAAGCATTCTTGAAACTAGGTAGCAAACACACTAAACCTTTTAGAATCTGTTATAATTCTCCAACTCTAATTTCACTATATGGATGTTGGGGTGATGATTACTATCTGGGGAGGAAGTCCCGGTGGGCCAGATGGTAAAATGAAACCCCACACCCATGACTAGCATTATGAAAAAGCAGATTGACAGCTTTCCTGGGATCCCTTAGGTGTCTGCAAGGCCTGGAAGTCCTAACAGCTGCTCTTGGTCTGCTATCAAGCTTAAATTCCCAACATTAGAGATTTATTTCTTCGGGCCTTGAAAGAGTATCCTAATAAAGATGCAGTAGAGAGTAGGAAGAGGGGTAGAAAAGGAAAAGAGAAAACTGCATTAGTTATTCTCAACTAATAGCAGAGTTCAACTTTCCCTCCAAACCAGACAGATCAAACAGAGCAAGCCTCTTACCCCCCAGCCTATGTGGGATGCTGGGTAGAAACCCAATGAATGGTCCAGCCTGGACTATGCATTCTAAGTGGTTCCAGGGATAGGTAATGGTCATAGGGGAAAGAAGAAGGACCAGCAATGTAAACTTTTACAAAGGGCTGGTCCTCTTTACAGGGCTTCATTAATTTGGTATCTTCAAAGAGATTTTATATAAATTTGTTTAGAGGAGTTCTTTTGTATGTCTCCCAAAATATTCAGATGGTAAAACACATTTAGAAACTTCTTGACTGCAGTATCAAGGAACACATACAATGCACACTTTATATTATGAAATGTAATGGGTGATGTACATGCTTTGTAGAACAGATTAATTAAAAAATTACAATGAATGTCCACTAGGTGGCGAGTGTGCTATATAGTGTTCAGATCACCTAGTTAAGGTGGAGCTGCTTCATCTTGAACATCAAGGGATCCGATCAGATTGTTTTGGGGCCAAACAAATGTCTGAAGTAGATTTTAGAAGCCAGATAAGAGTTTCCAATTATTAGAGAGTAACTCGCTTTGTGAATTAAATGTCTTCCCCAAGCACTAAGCAGCACGAAGGGGCTACTTATTAGAGCGTATGTGTTTTAATACCACTGGTCACTGCTATGATGATTTTATCTGAATTCTCTGTTCCAGTTACTCTCCTAATACCATGAAATCTAGAGTTAAGAGCTCTTTCCTGGGCTGCAGTTTATTTCCCATAATTTTCTGTGTGTTAAGCATTGTTAATCAACCAAATAGACCTGAGATCTTCTTCCTCGGGCATTTTACAAGTCTTTGTCCTCTCTTTATAGTCCCTTCTGTGAAGGACCACATTTTAAGCACTACACACTGAGGATTAATAATTGCAGGGTTGGAAGATAAGATGAGCTGATTTGGGCAAGTGCATAGCCAAGGTTACTGTACAGTGAGGTTTCTAGCTTAGAAAACTTCTCATTTATGAACCCTTTTTTGGGGGGGGGGAGTAATATGTATTAAGTTGATGAACCAATTAGGCACATTTAAATGTGATCTTTAGGCTTTCTAAAGTGCATTTTCTTCCAATTTGACTTATTTAACAAGAAATGTTTTCTTCCTATCTTACGATGAACTCTAATAATGAATCTTACATCCTTTATTTTTTTACCTCTGATTTATTACTGTTTAATTATAGAAAAATTACAAAAATATCATAATTCTCATCTAGTAGTGCTGAAATCTTTTTTCAAATGTTTCAGCTATAATATTAATCTTGAATCAAGTTATTCATATATCCCTTTCTTAAGTTCATTAAGATTTTGCGTACTGTGATTTCTGATGACTTTAACTTGTATAAAGCATTACAGAAAAGATCATTAAAGAAAAAGATCATTTGGAAAATCAAGGTAGAAAAATATCTACAATCTTATGTAAATCAATTATTAACTTAAAATTATGTCTGCATAAATTACATGAACCATGGATAGATAAAAATAATTTTTACTCTTTTTAAAATAAATTTATTTATTTTATTTATTTTTGGCTGTGTTGGGTCTTTGTTGCTGTGTGCAGGCTTTCTCTGGTTATGGAGAGCAGAGGCTACCCTTTGTTGCGGTGCGTGGCTTCTCTTGCCATGGAACAAAGGCTCTAGGCGAGCGGGCTTCAGTAGTTGTGGCATGTGGGCTCAGTAGTGGTGGCACATGGCCTTAGTTGCTCCGCGGCATGTGGGATCTCCCTGGACCAGGACTCGAACCCGTGTCCACTGAATTGGCAGGCAGATTCTCAACCACTGCGCCACCAGGGAAGCCCGAAATAATTTTTACTCTTAAATCAGTTCCCCTAAATGCCAATTCGTCCTTGTACTTGGCTCTGATTTACTGGCCTTTTCTCCTTTGATAACATCTTCACTGTCACAAGGATATTGATGGATTCTGTCAGTTAGAAGTAATATGATAATCTACATTCTTATTAATTACTCATAAACTCGTATTATTTTCCTCAAGAAGATTAACTTAAGAATAAAGAAACACCTTAGCCCCCCAAACGATTTTTCAAGGATAGTGACTTGGAAAATAATTAGAATATTCTTTCACATCCCAGCTTCATCAGTCTTGGCATTCCAGTGAGCCCAGATTCACGCTCTTCTAGATTTTCTCCACAGTAGGAGGCTTAGACCAGTATGGTGAAGAGAAAGTCGACCAGTTAGAATCTTGGTGCCGCCACTTATTAGTTGAGTGATTTTGCACAAGATCCTTAATCTCTCTGAAACTCTGCCTACTACTCTATTAAAAGACAGTGCTGGAGTGGGAAATAATAATGACTAATACATAGGATCATATAGGATACATACGATGGGGTTTTAAATGAGATAATACGTGTATTTAATACTTTGCTTGGTACAGAATAAGTTCTGAAGCCATAGTTGCATGACTCATTTTTGCTACTGTGATGGAAGATGGATCAGATAAAATACTAAGAGGCAGGTTTATTACCATTGGGATTTGTTTATCAAATTTTCAAGGAAAATACATTTAAAACACTTTTAAAACTATTTTTAAATCACTTATTTGGCAATGTACACAATTTCTGTGATAGTTTCATTTCAAATGAGCAGAAAAGCTTGTCATCAAGCCACTCAATATTTAAAGACTGTCTTTAGATCTCATTTAGACACGTGCATTTTCTCAATATTACCCACCCCACCTCTTAAGTCATTTAAGGCTTCTCTAAATATATCAAAAGCAATATGAAGAAAATATAATTTAAATATTAATTGAATATGTTTAAAATATATATGATATAGTTTAACATTATCTTTGAAAAACATAAAAAATGTTAGTATTGTATAAGATAAAATAACTTTCTAAAAGTTTTTCAGAGAAATTATAATAATAACATTGAATATATTGTTGAAAACAGACTTTATGTTTTAATAATAGACATTGTAAAAGCTTTATTATTTTACTAGTAATATTCATTAGAGGGTAAAACACACATGTAGAAACACATTCTAGAGACAAAAAAAAAATTATAGTTAGTCAGTAAGGTCATCATGAAATTCATTATCTAATGTAAATGCATTAAATGACTATAAATTTTAAGACGCCTGAGACTTGCTTTCCTAGGACTTAGCAACAGTCTCCTTAATGAATGCTTCTTAGGACTTCCCTGGTGGCACAGTGGTTAAGAATCCACCTGCCAATGCAGGGCACATGGGTTCAATCCCCTGTACGGGAAGATCTCATGTGCTGTGGAGCAACTAAGCCCGTGCTCCACAACTACTGAGCCTGCGTTCTAGAGCCCGTGAGCCACAACTACTGAGCCCAAGTGCCACAACTACTGAAGCCCGTGTGCCTAGAGCCTGTGCTCTGCCACAAGGGAAGCCACCGCTATGAGAAGCCTGCGCACCGCAACGAAGAGTAGCCCCTGCTTGCTCCGCAACTAGAGAAAGCCCGTGCACAGCAATGAAGACCCAACACAGCCAAAAATAAATAAATAAAATAAATAAATTTATTTAAAAAAAAAATGAATGCTACTTAATTGTCATATTTTGTTTTTAAAGCTTTTTCAGTGATATTTTCATACTTTAATAAAATTTCACTTTTGAAAATAATCACAAATTATTATGGAAACATGCTTAAAAACATGTTCAAATATCCATACAATTGTAACTTGGCTTATTGAACTTTGTATTTTTTATTGAAAAATTTGCGATTATTACAAAGAAACATTATCTGGTATATATGTTCAGAATTAAAAATAAAAAAACTTCAATTTGTATGTCTGATCCACTGGCTTCTCTATCTACTTTATTTGTCTAGGCTCTATTTAAACATTTGCTTCTCTCTGTTTCTCCCTAGTGATATGAGTATCCTATGTCACGTGATCTCCATGACAAATTATATGCATCTGCTGTAACCTAGATGTGTATCCATCTGACCCTAGCAAATGCAAACCAAATGAAATGCTGATAGCCATAATAAAAAACTTTGGCCTTTATAGAAATGCACCCATATACACACATAGTCAGTACAGTGTGAAATTATATGGTATGATTCTTGAACAGTGATGTTTGGCTCATATGCAGAGATAAGAAGCAAAAGCCAGAGTGCTAAGAGAAAAGAGTGAAGGAGAGACAAAGGGCCAAGAAAGAAAAGCTTCCATTTCTTACAGCTTTCACAGTCTTATTTCCAGTCTTCCTGAAGCTCATGTATTTCCTTTTCCCTTTGATTCCATGAATACTCAGTATATCCCAATAGCATATTTCCCTATTTTTGCTTTAGCTAACTTAAAGTTTGTCTCCTGCATATGTATATAAGCAAGTAATATTTCTTAGGAATACATTGTGGCATTAGAAGTACATAACATCCCTAAAATAAACTATAAAAGCATACTTTACTAAGCTCATGATATGTCAAACTCCTTTTAAAATGATGCTACAATATGACTGAAGTACTGAAAATAAATTTTCTTAGACATCAAAATTATAAAGATATAACTCCCTCTTTTTTCCCGAGTAATTATGCACTACAAAAAACTATAGTAGAATTCATTGTTTAGTGAATAAAAATCAAACTAACCCAAGAATATCAGTTGTTTCAAATCTTTCTGTGGAATTAGATACTCATTTTATATAAATAAGCAATAGCTTTTATTAAATCCATATCAGAATAAATAAAGATTTATGAAGGGCTAATGCTTAATGTAACCTCTTAAATGAAGGATGATTTTATTGATCACACTGATTGTTACAGAATAGGAACAAAAATCAGAATTATCATTAAATAATATTTTTTAATGCTTCCTGGATAAGAGAGAGAAATTCATTTTCACCTAGTAGATGTAGCTAATATTTTTGGAAACAAAGTGGAGGAATCATTAAAAACAAAAAAAGGAAAACTAAACACTGAAGAAATTTTGGATATATTGCAGATAGGAACGATTTGTAGACCATGAGGACATAATGTACTGAAGAACTCAGTAAAAACATGGATTTTTTTTTTTTTGTGCATATTTTCATGTTTTCTCAGTCACACTAGTTTTGGAAATTTTGAAAGTTACTTCATTTTTTAAGACTTCTGGAGTAAACATTTCAGCATTTTTACCAAATTACTTTCTGAGACAATTTTCTTCTATGGTTAAACTGTGACTTTGAGAAAATATGCTGCTTCACAAGTAGATCTGAACAAATAAGAAAATATGTTAATTTGAAATGGTAGAGAAGGTGGCTTAAGCCATATGAAATGCCATTTTTTGTAGGTATACGTGTGACGATAACATCATGCATGACTATGGACAGGATCTTGAAGTTAATTTGAAAAAATAAAGTAGATATGTTTAAGAAGTAGAAGCATCAGTGATTTAAAAAACTGCTTTCAAGATCTATTTTAACCTTTCAATATGTCATATGTATCTTTTAACAGCATACATTTCAGTTGAAATTATTGATAACCTTTTGGTGTTGTTCAATTATTCTTCTAAAGAGCTTCTTCCTGTTACTTGATAATCTGCTATTATGAAGTCAACTCAAAGTCTCCCACTCAGAAGAGATAGTAACTTTGATATATAATTGATTACGTTCTTGTATAGCATTATTTTCTTGGAATCTAGACTATTTTATAAAGAACAAATATAAAATTGCTGGTCGGTTATTCAGAGCTATGAGGTTAATCTATAGTTATTTAAATGGTACCATTTTTTTTTTTTTTAAGTTCTGGCAAACAAACTCCTTTAGAAGCTTGAAACATTTCAGCAGTTTATTATTACAGAGAAGCTACATCTGGTATAAATGATTATTAGTGGCTGGCATAAATGCATTATTAATTCAGTGGATTGTACCTTTCAATATTAATTATCCATGGCATGGGTTTTCGGATCCAGTCTCATTAATCACAGGCCCTGGGCCAGTATGCTAATTTGAAGACTATGTAAGAATTAGTAAATATTTGTTCCTTGGTAATACAGTGATAAAACTATGAACTAGAGTATATCATATCCAAGAACCATTGCTCTGTAGGGTCATCTATTGAATAACCCTAATCAACTTGAAAAGCCTTTCTTTTTCCATAGACCTATAAATACCCTAATAGTTTGGAACAAATAAATTAGTTATTAATTTGAATCAGACAGTGATCTTGGGTTTCTCACTTGTTTGTGTGTCCTCTTTCTTCCTTATTTGTTTTTATAGCCCAACAATGTTATTCGGTTAATTATCAGTGACGAGACAGTTTGAAATATGAAATGTAATGAATTATATATGAGCCAGGATCTTTGTTAAGGAAGAATCACTCTCTTAATTACAAGGAAATATATACAGGGAAAATTCCCTGACCTGTTCAGTTGACTGTCATGTGTTATAAATAACTGACACATTCTCTAGGAATTATTAAGATTATATGCAAGGAACCTGTTCTTGGGACATAGACTTAAGGACAGTCTGGTCCTCATTCTTATCAGAGACCTTTCCCATATAAATTTGAAAGTGTCTCTCAGGAACTGCTTTTCTTTTCTTCCTCAAATTACAAATCATCTACCCTAAGATCCAAATCCTTAGAGTTTTGTTCTGGTTGTGTTACTGCCTCCTAGTTTGACAAACTAAACTTTGCCAGTGGGTAGGAGTAGGTTAATATACTATTTCTCCAAGATGATTTATTTTCAAGTTAGCCATGCTATAACTCAAAGAAGTGATTCTGGTAGAGAAGATTTTAAGTTGACAAGTGGGGTACTTTTAGATGAGTGAGCATTTTTATGCCCATCAAAGATTTTACATCGCATCTAACCTGCACTGCTCTTTTTGATTCTTTGGTTGGTTTTGACTGCACATTTAATCTCTCAAATTATCAAGTCTTCTTATATCATTGTAGATTTATATCACTCCTTTTGCTTATGGTTTCATTTCTACATCTCTGAGTCCCATTTCTCTCATTTATAAAAATGGTCATTGTTCCTTTGTTTTGTTTTGATTTACACCTAACAGGGATTGTTACCGAACCAAACTTGGGTCTACTCACCCGACATGAAACAAAGATGATCTACTGACACCGGGTTGTGGTGAAAGAAATTACAGTGTATGTTGCAAGGTGCCCAACATGGGGTCAAGCAAGGGGAATGGGCAGCTCATCCTCAAAATTACCAAACTCTCCTGTGGCTTTCAAGAAGGGTTTTTTTTTTTTTTATTAACAGTTTGATTTTTTTTTTTTAAAGGAATTCTTTTATTTTTATTTTTTATTTATTTATTTTATTTTTGACTGTGTTGGGTCTTCGTTTCTGTGCAAGGGCTTTCTCTAGTTGCGGCAAGCGGGGGCCACTATTCACCACAGTGCGCGGGCCTCTCACCGTCGCGGTCTCTCCTGTTGTGGAGCACAGGCTCCAGACGCGCAGGCTCAGTAATTGTGGCTTACGGGCCCAGTTGCTCCGCGGCACATGGGATCTTCCCAGACCAGGGTTCGAACCCGTGTCCCCTGCATTGGCAGGCGGATTCTCAACCGCTGCGCCACCAGGGAAGCCCCGCAGGGAGGGTTTTTAAAGGTAACATTAGGAGTGAGGGTTGCAGGGTGCCTGATCAGCTCACGGACATTCTTCTGATTGGTTGTTGCTGAGGTGACAGGACAATGTTTTGCGAATTTCAATTATCAGTTTTCTGGCTCCAAACGGTCTGGGGTCCAAGTGCTTGTGGTCAGCATGCAGTTAATTTCTTCCACCTGGTGGGGGTTTTAATGTCTGCAAAACAACTCAAGGATATGCCTCAGAATATTATCTATAGCCCTCGAGGAGGAACTAAATGTCCTTGACTTTGTTCATGGCTAAACTATTATTATTTTGTCTGACAGTTTTCCTTTGTTTCTGCATTTCTCTGATTAAGTTTGCTCTTTGGAACTCAGGGAAGGCCTAGGAGGCTACAGCTTTTCTACAAACAAGAGGCGGGGGACATTGAGGGGTCTGATCCTGCTGGGTTTCTGGATTACAAAGCCCAAGGCACCAATTCCTTGCACTGCTTGTTAGTGCTTTGATTTCCTAACCCCCTAAGAATTTCTTCTTGAAAGTTTATGTTTAGATAATGGTTTTGACAGTTGAGCTCTCCCTCTTTAATGTCTAAATCTTAATTTTCCCAACCAATGATAATTCAAAGTGATCAAGGCACTTTGTCAAGCCACTTTGTTCACACTTCCAATTCCTTCCATTTTCTTGCTTTCTTTTCCCTCATTATGTGTTAGAATCAATTTTGGAATAGGAACCTAGTACACCTTTGTTATGTCCTGGCCTCTGGTGACTTTGTAGAAGTTATTTAGCCTTTGTAAACTTCAGTTTCTTCATTGGTAAAATATGGTATATAATCTAATCCCACATGCGTGTTGTACCAAGTAAATGCATGAAGACACACAATTCTTGTCACATAGTGGCTCAGGAAAGTTTTGTTTTCTTCTCCTTTCTTATGAGGCTATTGCCTTTGCTGACTTTTGATAAATACACCCATTGAAAGACAGAGTATTAGTTGTTGTTCACGTGCTTTCTCACCAAAACACGACTTAGCAGAGATCTTAGTTTTAGTTTATCTACCATCCTTAATAATGATTCCACTTCCTATTATACATGATCCCTTTCATCAGTGTACATGTAACCACAACAAATCCTCAACAGGTCTTCCTGCTCTAAATTTTGCTCTCCTCCACTTAATTCTCCACATGATAGCTAAAGTGATTATATATATGTATGATATAATTATATGTGTATAATTATATAAATACGTTGATGGCTTAACATTGATGGCTTAACAGATTTTTATTACTCACACACAATAAGATATATGCATGATAAAAATCTATTAAGCCATCTATGTATTTAAGTAATTACAAAATTTCTAGTCACCGTTTTAAAAAAATTAACAAAATAAGAAAAGAAATACCTGGGGAAAAAAACCTCTTAAGAACAATTGATATCCCCTAATCTCTCTCTTAAAAATCAATGAGAAAAACATAAACAATGCAATAGCTGAATGGACAAAAACATGAACACAGCCAAGACATATAATGATCAATGATGTTATGCTATCACTTAATGTTATTCTGTTCACTATTTAATAATATTTAAATTAAAGGGGATAGATTTTTTATTTTACATGTGAATTTGGTAAAGATTAAATGTTTAACAATCCCTAATACGTTGAAGACATGGAGTACGCTATCATAAACCATAACGTCTGCATTCTTTAGCTTGGTTTCTAAGTCTCTCTGACCTGGACCCTTCCTGTCCCATCAGTGTGTTTCCAGCATCCTCTGCCATGCACCAACCACAATGACCTTTGTTGCTTTTACCTAAGAAGATATATTATCATCAGCCTTCACACAGGTTTTTTTTTCTCCTGCCAAAAACATGTTTTCTCTTTCAATTCAATTTGTCAATACATCCTTCCTTTATGTTTCATTGATTAAATATTTCTCTTGGAAGGGTCCACTATCTTCCATAAACTCTGGTTGAACGGCCCTGCCACATCTTCCTCTAGTACCTCTCACCTCTCACTTCTCACTTACATGCTGTAATTTTCAATTTTAATTGCTTGTTCAGTGTTAACTACCCCTGCTGGACCACTGGCTTTCTTGAGCACTTTTATATCCCTGCCACCTAAAAAAATGCCTGAAATATAGTGGGTACTCAATAAATAATTTGTTAACTATTAATAGTTGAATATTTTCACAAATAATATTTGCTTATTCATAGAACAATAGACTTGTCACAGATACCCCAACTGTGATTGTCAGAGCATCAAGTCATTCAGGACATCGACCCACCCATAAGCTTTTTGTTCTAAAATCGCAATACTCTTTACTAAAATAATCATATAAATATTTAATCAACATATTTTATTGTTAAAATAAAGACACAAGCAAGATTGAAATGCATGGCTTTGTAAAGATATGAGTAGCCATGAACGGCTGTTTTTTAAAGCATCATTTACAAACTTAGGAGCCAGTTTAGTTGTGATTTTTGGAGCCTGTGAATTAGGTCTGCTGTGAGCACTGAAAGCATTTAACTGTATTAAATGTTTTAATGGTTACAAGTAACAGAGGGAAAGAGTAAGGGAGGGAGCAAAAGAGGGAGGGAGGCAGGGGGGAGGGGGAGAAAGGGCGAGAGAGAAAGGCAATTGGGATACACTGGGTCTGTCAGGAATGAGGAAGTTAGATTCAGGTGCTCTTATTCAATAACAAAGAACTATTCAAACTACAAAATTACTAGTATACAAATTCCTTAACACTAACAAGAGCCAATGCTCTTTACTAGTTAGAATTGTGCCACAAAATAATACATTTCCTTGGGACTAAGTGGTTTTTCTGATATAAAAGTATGAAATTAGAAGGTGAGTGACATTTGTTTGGGTTATTACAAAAAGAATTCTCGCCATAGATGAGAGGTTAGACTCTAGTCCCTCAAATCTCTCAAATTCTGAGAGTAACGAGTCCAGGAATATGTGAAGACACTATAATCAGTTTGCTGTGATCACAAATGTTATACAAGCAGAATCCATCTCAGGCTCATAAAAGTTTTAGCTGCCTTGTAATGAAGATCAAGTTGATAGGATGAACTATACTCTGTGCCAAAAATGACAACTGACCTGAGGATAAGCTATCACAGACCAAAGTCTCTTACATTTCCTATAAAAACACAAATTGGAATGCATTAAACCTCATGATGTATGTTTACCAGGAAAGATGTACTGAACTAGTATGAATCCATCTTACAAGTGATCTTCATTATAAAGAGTGTGTTTATCTATCTGCACTTTAATCTTATTTTAAAACTTAATAGCAAAGATATATATTTTTAAGATCTTTTGTAGTTAGAAGTTAAAATGCTATAAAATAATCAGCCATAATAAATATTTTAAAGTACCAATGGAATTGAATCACTGTCAGATATACATAAAATATTTCTTTCTGTTTATTATTGTTACCATACAAATTTTCCGGGTGGATTTTTCACTGAATTTAGAGAGGCCATTGAAAATAATCTCCTGTGAAATACAAGCTATGTGCCATGTGCTAAATTCACTTCTGGGGACCCTGGAGTCATCCTCTGAAGCAGTTAAAGTAGAGAAACAGAAAATTGTCCATTTAGCTGTCCATCAAGAGAGATATTTGTATATTAAGGTACTATACAAAATAACTGTTGTTTTAAATAGTAACCCCAAATAATACATCACAAAGGCAGATGCTCTGAATCGTGAACAGTGTTCAGCCATTGAGGTGTTTTTCGATGACAACATTTATGCATCCGGCACAGCTGGGTAGTAGTAGGGAGATGAGTAATAGCCATATAGGGATTTTTACATTTAAAATTGGTTAATGATTCTAAACAATGATGATGAGGTTATTTAGCAGAGAGTAAATTGAGTTCGCTTTTCTATAAACCATTTAAAGTCAAGGATTATATAGCTGTGGCCAGAATTGGCAATGTCCCTGTCATTTGTATGCTTGTTTACTCTGTAGGATATTTGGAAGTACATCTGTTTTACACTGCTGGACTGCAATTTTGTTCTTATAGAAAGGTTAGTTCTTTAATCATTGGGGAAAACTTATAAAGATATATTTTTAATTGAAATATAGTTAATTTACAAAATTATATTAGTTTCAAGTATACAACATAGTGATTTGATATTTTTATAGATTATACTCCATTAAAGTTATGAAACATTGATTATATTTCCTGTGCTGTACATTACATCCTTGTGTCTTATTTATTTTATACCTAATAGTTTGTACCTCTTAATTTCCTTCCCCTATCTTGCCCTTCCCCCACCCTCTTCCCACTGGTAACCACTAGTTTGTTTTCTGTATCTATGAGTCTGTTTCTGTTTTGTTGTATTCATTCATTTTATTTTTTAGATTCCACACATAAGTGAAAACACATAGTATTTTTCTTTCTCTGACTTACTTCACTAAGCATATTGCTCTCCAGTTGCATCCATATTGTTGGAAATGGCAAAATTCCATTCTTTTTTATGGCTGAGTAATATTCCATTATTTATCTGTCTATCTATCTATCTGTCTATCTATCTATCTATCTATCTACCACATCTTCTTTACACATTTATCTGTGGATGGACATTTAGGTTGCTTCCATATCATGGCTACTGTGAATAATGCTGCTATGAGTATTGAGGTGCATATATCTTTTTGACTTATTGTTTTTATTTTCTTCAGATACATACCCAGAAGTGGAATTGATTCTGAAGTTTCTAAAAGTTGTACCTTCAAGGACATATTAGGATGATCTGACTTATATGAAGATATTATCTCTAAAAATCATTTTCAGTGCCAGAATTACAGATTGATAATGAGTTATTTCTGGAAGTCATCAGAAGCACGTTCAACAATTAATTTTAAGATAATGACTTCATTGCCAATCAAGTGAGTTAGTCCAATTTAAGAGGCTTATAGACAGAGGTTAATACTGCCAAGTAGTACATGCCCGATGTCTTAAATTACATAAAGGTCAGCCAAATTAATTTTCTTTAAATACATTAAATGTTTCATGAGAGCGTCTCTTTTATATACGTAGGTGATGATGGGAAAGCGGGACTGCTAGGATATTTCTCCTGCCGTTTCCCCTCTTGCCAATATTCTCTATCCATGTTCCTCCTGATTTCTATGATAGCACAATAGATTAAATTGTCAGAGCAGATTCACAGGAATCAAGCTATTACCTGGCACCAATCTTTACTAATGATTCAGATACCAGCAAACAGCAAGTACAGATAAAACAGTCTTTTCCAGAAAGAGGCTGAAACCATCAGACAACATCCAAAAGTGCCCTCTTTCTTCTTTCTTAGGACATCTTTATTCACAAAGAGACTGACTTTAATTTGTGGGGAAAATCTCTTTTGTATACATTGTTAATTATAATACTTACTAACCCTAATTCTCTAGGCAGCCCTGCAGCGTAAGTCAACAATGCCAGGTAAATTGACAATATTGCAATCTATATGGTTTAGTTATATCCTGATATAACCATTTAAGAGATGGGGGCTTCCCTTTTCTATATAAATACCATACCATGTTCATAAGGGAGACTGAGTCAAGGTCAATAGCATATTTACAAGGATATCTGGGTGAGGCTGTTCATTTCCCTGAACTCTCTCAATAGGAAAGAAACTAGTCTTAGGCCTTTTCCTTTTTAAGTTCCCACACAGTTAATTTCCTTACGTTGATGTATCCATTTTTCTGTGAATTCCCATATAGATAGCAGCATTATACCATTTTTTGGAAATATTGTTCTTATAGGAGTTGATATGAATTTTATTAAAAATTTTGAAAATTTATCAAACTGTAAAATCTTTAAAAAGAGATATAGTGCAATGAACATGATATTAAGTTCCAGCTGAAACTGAATTTGACTTTAAATTTCACAGTCTACTTGCTTTACAGCAGAAGACACATTATTTATATTTTCTGAGAAGTGGTTTCCTTATGTGATGAGAATCAAAATGGTGATAGAGTTTAGTGTTCTTGTGTGGGTCATGAGACATAGGTATACAGAAAGTGCTAAGAAAGTGCTCAACATGTAACAGGGGCTCAAAAAACACTTATATTATTTGCCTTTCTGTGAAGTTAATCAGATCTCCGATTTTTCCTCTCTGATCAATAATGTTGCCATTTTCCTTGCTCTTATCTCAGCTGTATGAATACTTCTTTCCCATTTCCTTTGCTAATGTCCTCTTCCTTCTCCATTACCGTAAATCTGGATATTCACTTTTCAAATTATGTTCTTTTTTTTTTTTTTTTTTAATGTCTGAAACATTTATATGAACAAATTATGTTCTTAACATTTTTCTTTTCCCATTCTACATTTGTATTTTTAGAGTCCTAAATGTATGGTAAGTATTTTGTTTTGAAATCACATCCATAATTTGAAATATCACTTTTATTTAAATAAGGTTAAAACCACATTTCAAAAACACACTTTTTAAATAAGATAATAATAATAATAATAATCTGCATATCAGACATCTCTGACCATACTCTCAACTTCCATCGTGATTGTGAGGAGTTTATGTTTCCAGTTTTATGAACGACTTTGTCATTTGAAAAGTTCACACAGTTTTCAAAAACCAAACGCAAACACTTCTCATGGAATTTCAGTTCCTCATTCTTTTTTGTTCAAAAATATGTGTTGAGTATATACTATATGTCTAGTACTGTGTTGGGTTTTATGTGTGGTGGTAAACAAAATCATCATGTTTCCTACACTCAAGTATCATATAGATTGAAATGATAAAGAGACATTAGTCAAATAGCTGCCCCAAATGTAACTGCAACTGTAACAGATAATACAAACAAATTAACTAGGATATGGTGGATTAGTGAGAAGAGGGGGACCAGGCAAACACTCCCAGATTCCCAGGTAAAGTTTTTGTATTTTACTATCCACCATGACCACTGTCAGGCAAAACTTCATCATCTCTTGTCTGGAATATAAGAATCAGCTGGTTGTTGGAGAAGAGGAACAAGATGAAAAGATTCGGGGGCTTCCAAGAAATCCAGAATGCATGGATGGATTTATTAATACCACCCCTTACTGTCCAGGTAAAATACATATATAGTTATTGCAATCAGAACATCAATGATATGCTCTCTTTGGCTCTGGTTTTGTATATCTAAGATCTTCAGCTTACTTCCAAATTTTCTCCCTGCTCCCTCCAACCTCCCCACTGTTTTCTTAGGATGGGTTAAAATCCACTGATATCAGCTGTTCCTATTTGTCATCACCTGGCTTTTGCTACAATTACACCTTTTGGGAGTAGAGGTCTAAGATCTTCGTGCTTACTTTATCCTTGTGAGGAAAAAAAGTTCTATTAGAGTCCTTGTATATAGATCAAGCACACAACTTAAAAATAAACATTCATAATCTTTTATTTTTTATTATTTGTTAAGATCTTCTTGTGAAATAAGGATCTCATCCATTATCTTTGGCTGAGTAGTTTCTCATAACTTAACTGACATACAGGGTATTTATAATCAATTAGGATCTCTCTTTTACCTCCTGACTCCTTGATCTTCTAAAAAGTGTAAGATCTTGTTCAGAGATTTGTAAGCCTGCCCTTGTTTGGCTGCTCCATGATGTGGTGGGAGGAGGGCAGCTCACTGCCTTTAGTGCTCACTCAGTCCTGAGAAAAAGCCTTATTCCAAACAGCCTTACCAGAATATCCCTTTTTGGAGGAATTCTGGGAATTAACTGCTATTTTCTTCTTGTGAAGACAAATATTTGTAACCTTCTCTTAACAAGTGAACACTGGGCCTTCTCCCTCCACAGGCGGTGATATGTGTTTTCTTCTCTCCTTTGTTACACAATTTGCTCCTATCTGTTCAATTGTTTTCTTTTGCCCTCCAGATTACAACCATATATCTCTCTAATTATTGCAAAGACATGTTGACTTATTGACCAAAACATGTCAAGAAAGCCCAAAAGTGTTGTCTCACAGCTTGATAACCATTGAACCAAGTTCACCCTTTCATTGAGGTTCAGCTTAAGTCACAGAACATCCTGAGGCCTCATTCTTTCCTCTAAATTCCAATAATTCTTACTTTCTATACCATTCATTTTTTTATCTGGTCTCTTCTAATTTGTATTGTCATCGTAATCTTCCTTCAAATTAGGGACCATTTCTTCTAGTCTTCACACAGAGTCAGGCTTCTGAGAAAAGGCAAATTAAGATGTTTAAGCTCATCATTGCTTTATATACACCTTGCCCTTACTTTATTAGAGTGTAAGGAATGTTGACATTTTCTTCTCTTGCTTAATCCTTCATAGTTACAATTACAAGAGTATTTCAGAAAAAGCTGGAGTAGAAATAAGCATATGATATTTAAAGGAATAAAAACTATAAATCCCTTTGATGTATACAAAAGGTAAGAAGGAATATTTTGTGGGCTCAAAGTTTTTACATTTTCTGAAATATGATATATTTTCTCATATTTAAGTATACTTCATGAAGTGATATTGTCTTCTGTAAAAAATCAACCGATCCATGTCATGTTTTTCCTGACCATTTTATTATTGATTGGAATTTACACAGTTAATAATCAACAAATATGTGTCTAAAATCTGTTAACTCCAAGAACATGTGCTATAGACTATGGAGGGTATGAGAAACTATGTTCTAAAGTTTGTCCTTATCTCAAAGAACAATGCAACATAGTGTGGAGACACAGGATAGAAAGACTGAAAAAAAAAATGAAACGACTAACCAAACAAACCACAGAAGATATTCCAACATGTGAAATCAATTTGCTAAAAATAAATATAAAATATATTTATAATTTTATAAATTTTTATTTTATATAAAAATATTGAAATATAAATATAAGAAGAAACCAAAAACATGGGGCATTTCATGCTAGTACAAACCAATAAAATTAACCTGAGAAATGTTATATATTTAAAAAGAGGAATCATGGTGAGTTGCAAATATCTGGAAAGTTTCAAGGGAAAGGAAGCTCCTGAAATGGCACGTCAGAGAAGGGGAGATTTAAGAGCAGAGAAGAGAAAAATGCAAATCGATAATAATTCAGGAAAGATGTATTCATGGAACATGATGAAAGCTTTCTTGAGAAGAGCTACATGGGAAAATAGAGAGACTATTTAGACATTAAAATATGAAGCTAAAGAATTTGAATTTATCCTCTGCTGTAAGGAAAAGGAATTTTTTCTCTCCTGCTGTGGTCTGATTACCTATCAGAACTTTCAAATTCTTTGGAGCACATTAGAAGTGACACATGACTTAATAGTTTCAAAGGGAAATATCTGATCATATGTAATTCAATGTATAGGTAATGAATTTATAGAAAATTGGGACTAGTCTCAATCTTTTTGTCTCTGCATATTGCTTTGATTTTTATTTTGTGTTAGTAAATGACAGACCAAGGAAATGAGACACTTTAAAGATTTTAAATCCCTTTTCTCATCCATTATGTATATATAAACTCCAATGCTACCAACTCACTTAGGCTTCATATAACTTGTTCCTCACTGTAACACTTCATAATACGCCATGTTACTGTTGTCAAAAGTGGGGTCCAGCTGCTGGCTACTCTAAAGCCAATAAAGAGGCAAGGTTGGTGGAAAGTTTGCTTTATTTCAGAGGCCGGCAATGGGGGAGGAGGGTGGAGGGAGGGAGGACACGTGTCCAAAGGGTGACTCCCCTCTCCCCTGACAATCAGTGGGCAAGAGCTTTTAAAGGAGAGTTTCAGGGGTGTATAGGTGGAGGGAGGGGGCTACCTGCAGAAACAACACAGTCATCTTGAAAGTGGTCCTGCGGTGGTTTGATCAGCGTCATCTTGACTGTTTTAAGTGCAAGTTAGTCTTCAGTTCCAGGGTTTGTTTGTTTCCATTACTTTGAAGCCAGTTCTCTTGGAATCATTGCAGCTTAAGTCACGGCTACAGTCTGGTCATCATGTACTTAACTTCTTCCACCTGGTGGTGGTTCCAGTATCTACAAGACAGTTCAAAGGATATGGCTCAGAATGTTAGCTATAGCCCTTGAGGAGGAACTAAAAGTCCTTGACTTGGTTTAATGGTTAAACTATTATTATTTGGTCTTGTTTGACTGTTTTTCTTGCTTCTGCATTTTCTCACTTCCCTGATTAAACTTATTCTTTAGCTAAGGTTTTTCTACAGACAAAAGACAGGCAGAGGACATGGTGGGGGCAGGACCATAGGGTCCTGCTCTGTTTCATTACCTCATGTTTTGAGATAATTTGATGAATGATGCATTACACAATATTGGAGAAAAGAAACAAAATTTATGTCATTCATCTGTTAGTGGTTCAGAGTTGCAATTTCATTCAAACCTATTAATTTTAAATTTCTCCTTTCTTTTTACAAAAGAAATACAACTTACAAAAGTATAATTTTAAAGGTGTATTTTAAAGGTTGTAAAGACAGCTTTGATAGGAAAGATTACTAAATTAACTTAGTAAACATTTTATTAAATGTTAATAAATAATAATGTTTAATAAATTTTAAACATTATATTAAATTTTTGAGGAAATGAAAGAAAATGAAATTAATTTTAGGAATTTTGAATCTAAAGGATTTTTTTTAATGGCTGCACAAAAAAATATGAGGGAGACAGCATTTATGCAAATTTATTTATGGTAACTCTAGTGGATTCAGTAAACACTTAATAAGTTCTTAACACTGTATGTAATTCTCCATATGTATGCTGTTGGTGTTTTTAGAATGTCAGGTTTTCAGTTATCCCTGTTTATTTTTGCATATTTAATAATATTAGTTACTACTATTCATGTCTCCTGATAGTTAGAAAGAATATACCTGGTTCTTGTATTTCTGCCATTTAAAGTTTTTTAAAATTAAAACTCTAATGATAAAACAAGTGTTTTATGATAATAGCCACCATTTATTGTATGCATATTATGTGGTTTTTCCTCAAAGTAAGGACTTTGAATGACAGCAATCATGAGGGTGATAAAATAGTTATATGCCAGGATCTGGGCTATACCTTTGACATAAATTAGCTCAGTTAATCTTTTTTTTATTATAATTATTTTTTTTTGGCTTAGTTGTGTCTTGGTTGCGTCATGCGAGATCTTTTGTTGCGCTGCACGGTTTCCCTGCTGTGGCACGTGGGCTTCTCTCTAGTTGTGGCGTGTGGGCTCCAGAGCGCATGGGCTCTGTAGTTGCGGCACACGGGCTCCAGTTGCCCTGCAGCATGTAGCATCTTAGTTGCCCGACCAGGGATTGAACCCTCATCCCCTGCGCTGGAAGGCGGATTCTCAACCCCTGGACCACCAGGGAAGTCCCAGCTCAGTTAATCTTTTAATTCTCTTAGATAGGTATTATAAACCCCATTTTACAGATGTAAAGAGGAAGGATTAACTTGCCAAACTGGACACCTAGAAAAAGTCAGAAACCAAATTTGCAATCAAATAATAGTTGCTTTGGGGCCTGTCCTTTTTCTCCTATGCCACAAAGTTTCCTAAGGTGTTTCTCTGTGTATGGTTTTTAAAATTTTTACCACACATGCTTTGAAACCACAGTTTATAATTCACAGTTTTCTCTCTTGCTGCAGTGTCTTCTCTGCCCCTTCACTTCGTTGACTATTTCTATCCTCCTAATGTTGTTCGTACCCTTAATCTTTTGTTATCTTCCTGGGTCATATTTTTTTCTGCACTCATCTCATTTGTAACAGCATGAGGGTTTCAAGTGCATATAACCTTCCTCTGTACTCTAAGGCATAATGAGGCTTCATTCTGCCTATCAAATGCATGGCTACTGTTGTGGTTGTTCCAGTATTTTGTTTAATTTTGTGTCTCTTATTTATTCTATACCAGCAAACACCACTCAAATCATAAGAGCCTTGACGCCCTTAAAATGAGGTGGGAAAAGATGACTCTCCCTGAAATGCAAAACTCCTTCTTCTTCCACAGGCTGGTAAGGATTATTTGTTCACCTCTTTACAAGAGAAATAAATTCCTGGAGGTCACCTCTCTCTTTCCATTTACTTTTTTTTCTTTTAAAACCTTTCTGTTTTCCACTTCAGAACACAACTATTGCCTATTGTACTTAAACAACAGAGTCAAAGAAACCATATATTCCTGGTCTGTGACTCTCAACACTGTTAATTTTAACATATTTCTGGGGGTGATGTATGGTTTATATGCATACAATGCTAAGTCTGAAGCTGCGATAGATGGAGACAGCTGTGGGAAGTGGTTAAACCAAACACTTCCTTTGCCCTTGAGTTCCTTATCCTCTGGTTTGGAAGGAAAGACAAAAAACATCCAACCAGAAGAGGAAGCCAGACTACAATATTCATGAGACCACTAAATGCTTTAGAATTTAAAGGAATAGAATATATACATATATATACATATCTCATACGTATATACATCCAAATATATATATATACATCCTAATATATTACATATATTATATCTCTTACTATTATGTATTACCTGTTTATATTATCTTACTAATATATTACCTACTTCCTTACTAATCTTAATATATATAACTAATATATCAATATTACTATTTATTACTAATTCTAATATATTTCAGGATTAGTAAGAAAATAGGTTTTGAGCTAGATAATCCTCAGAAGAAGTCCAGGTTTAAGTCCATGTCTGAACCAAGAGCAGAAACCTCCAGTTGTGCTGGGAGGGGAAATAGGATGACATGATTTCCCATTTGTTCAATTCCCTCATGTGCCTTCTAAAAGTGCTCACATATGTTTGAAATATTTCTGCTAGGTTTATGTTGAAGTATTTTATTTCACTCTACTATCTCTGTACAACTCCTAAGCGTACATGGGGCCCACTAGGGTCCTGTCATTTGTGGTTGGCCTCATTCACTCTTATTCTGTAACACCTTTGCAACTAGTTTTGGTGAAGATGATGGTGAGTATTTTTTTCTTTATCTCTTCTAGTTGCTTAGTCTTTTTTTATGAGGAAGTTTGTAGAAGTTCAAAAGCTTTGCTGCCATCATGATCTTGTCCTGACCAGAAGCCTGTACTTTGATTATTAGTTTTTATGAAATATATTTGACATATAACATTATGTAAGTTTAAGGTATACAACATGTTGATTTGATACATTTATATATTGCAATATGGTTGCCATTGTAGCATTAGCTAGGACCTCTATCTCATCACATAATTGTCATTTCTTTTATTCACAGTAACCAAGATATAGAAACAATCTAAGTGTTCATCAATGGACAAATGGATAAAGAAGATGTTCTTTGATTATTATGGGCAATGTCTATGCTTCTTTTATTTAAAGTCCAGGCAACTCTTCCCTTCTTTTGGAAGAGTTGCCTGGACTTTAAATAAAAGAAGCATAAACATTGGCTTTACAGTAATTTCCAGTAATTGATAGGAAACGATTTGTTCACTCTCTTTACTGATATTTGACTCATCTAAAATTATCAATTATTAATTTATTAAATGAAAAATAAAATAGCTATAGTGACAGAAGTACAAAAGCATATTGATATGTAGTAAAAATATAAATAGTTGCCTTTATAAGTATCAAGGACTTAAACTGATCATAGTTTCAGGTCCAGGAATCATACCTCCAAGGATCTCTTCTGAAAAAAAGCTTTAGAAATGAAGATGGTAATTTATCAACAGGATTATTTCTTATAACAATTTACAATAGTAAAAAAATCAGAAACAGACAGTCCAAAATCAGAGAAATGGTTAAATAAATAGTAATATAATATAGAATAATAACAGGCATCTTCTTTTGGTTAGAGCTGAAATTCATATAAATCTGTTGGAGTTCTCTAGGGGAAAAAAATTGAACCATGCTTATAATTAGCTTTGAAATACATGGAGAAGTGCCCAGTAGACTTGGCAGAGGAAAGAATCGTCAAAAGAAGCCCCCAGTGACAGTGATTTGCTGAGAATTGAGGACAAAAATCATCATAAGGGAAGAATCTTGCAATTCCACATAAAACAGTAGAACAGGGCTTGTGAGTCAAATGGGGGTAGTGGTTCCAAATATAGTACAGTGTCTCTTGAACTTGTCTGATACAGCTATCCTGGCTGTAAGAAACTCTCTTGGGGAAATGATACTGTATCATTTCTGAGCCAGCTAGATGAATGAAAACAGCATACCGTGGCTGATTTGAATATATACATTTTTAAAAAGCCTGATTAAATAGTCACATGCCTACCTGTTATGTTTAATTTAAATTTAGTTGCATACATATTTTAAAATATTATATTAAGTAATATATTACTATAAAAAGATAGTTTTCTACTGTCACATTTTAAAGTTAATTTTATTCAAACTCTTTAAATTTTGACATCAGTATTTCTGTCATCATTACAGCCAATTTTTGAGTCATCTATCACAGTTTTCAATAGCACATTATCCTCAATTCTCATCCAAGTTGTTTTAAGTACTGCACTTTTTCAATCTGTGTATGGTACTGTTTCTGGAAAATTTATCTTAATTGCCTAAACGACAGGCAATAATTTGCATAACATCACAATTTCATTTTTTCAAGAATCTTGTTGATATGTATTCCTGATTTACACAGAGTGATTAATTTTAAACCCAACGTATTTATAGTGGTATCCAACATTTGTAAGTAAAGGCTTAAAAAAACAGAAAAAAGAAAATCACCAAGTATATTTTTCCTACTTTTTACCTATAGTGTGACTGAGATCGGGGAAATTTATATGACCCTGAGGAGCAAAATGAATGTATATTTCAGTTAATTCAAAGTGAACGCAAATTGATCCTATTTCTCTGATCAGGATTGAAAATAATTGATTTGCCAGATCAGTAGCTGAACATCAGGTATCCAACGTGCATGACGAGATGTTGTAATGAAGGTACCACGTCCAGCACAAGGGTCTGTGGTTGGGGCCACCGCCTGGTTGTGTTTTGGGCAGTGCACCATCATCTACCATATTCCATCTGAGGTTTTAATGGCCAGACTGGCGAGACCAATGCAGACACAATGGGGACCACAACTCCTGTATCTTTTGTGGCTTTGAGGGTGGCATTAATATCTGCTGTTCCACCTAAGATACAGTTTTGATTCTGGTTTAGTGTCTTGGTTGTGGAAGAATACAATATCAGGGTCTACCACTTGGCCTTCATTACTATTATGTATCTTACCCCACTGGTCAGGAAATCAATGTGAGGATACTGCCAGAAGAACGTGCCTTCCCTATGTTCCCATTGTGATAAGGTGACTGTGATCATATTGTCGGACACAGGTGTCAGTGTTAGCTCAGATCCTTTACCCAATAGGTCTTGAGACAACTAGCTATTTTCTTTTTTTTTTTAATTGATGCATATTTGACAATTATGAATTATATCTATTTAGGGTATACACGTTGATGATTAGATATACATTGTGAAAAATATCACCACGTTCAACATTATTTAACATATGTGTCACCTCAGATAGTTATCACTTTTGTGTATATTTGTGTAATGAGAACAGTTAAGATCCACCGTCTTAGCAAATTTCAGGTATACAATACAATATTGTTCACTATAGTGGCATTGCTGTACATTAGATCTCCAGAACTTATTCTTGCATAACTAAAACTTTGTACCCCTTGACCATCACCTCCCTATTCCCCTCCCCACCATTCTTCTCTCCACTTCTATGAGTTTGACCATTTTAGATCCCACATGTAAGTGAGATCATACAGCATTTGTCTTTCTGCATCTGGCTTATTTCATTTAGTATAATGTTCTCCAAGCTCATCCACGTTGTTGCAAATGACAGAGTTTCCTTCTTTTTTAAGGTTGAATAACAATGCAATATTATGTATAATATACAATATATATTTTATTATAATGTTATACTTACTTTATTCATCCATGGATATTTATGCTGTTTCCATATCTTGGCTATTATGAATAATGATGAATTGAACATAAGAGTGCAGATATCTCTTTGAGATCCTGATTTCATTTTTTTTTTCTCTTTGGATACATACCCAGAAGTGACTCTTTTCTTTAATTTACTGACATTGGGGAATCCATTCTGTATACATCAAAGGGATTTATTGTTTTCATTTCTTTAAATATCATATGCTTAGTTCTACTTCAGTTTTTTCTAAAATACCCTTGTAATTGTAACTAGGAAGGATTAAGCAAGAGAAGAAAATGTCAACATTTCTTACATTCTAATAGAGTAAGGAGAAAGTGGACATAAAGCAATGATGAACTTAAACATCTTAATCTGACTTTTTCTCAGAAGCCTGACTCCATGTGAAGACTAGAAGAAATTGTCCCTAATTTGAAGGAAAATAACAGTGACAATACAAGGTAAAAGAGGCCAAATGAAGAAAATGAACAGTATAGAAAGTAATAATTATTGGAATTTAGAGGAGAGAATGAGGTCACAGTATGAGACAGAGAGAGAGAGAGAGAGAGAGAGAGAGGGATGGGGAGAGGGAGCTTGGTTTATCAAGGTTTATGAAGAATAGGAATATTCAAAAATTTTGACCAGTATAAAATTTTTATTCTTGCTATCTCTTCTTTCCTTATCTTCCAAGTTAGAAATCTGTGACAAGTTACCTATTCATACACCAAATTCTCTAAACTGTGTGAGTCTAAACAAACACTGGGAGACATGGCATATGATTTGAAGCTTCTGGTGATATGCCTTTGATGACCCTAAAGGGGATGGAACTTTAGATCTTCCAATGGTAAATGAGTCCCTTCGTACATAGATTAAAATAGAAGCACATCAATCCTAAATGATAAAAGTAGTAGTCAATCTTATGTGATATGGTGGATACATAAGTAACTATTAAAGACTAGATCATCTTATCGATCAGTGCAGTTACAATGAATTGTTAAGTAACTGCACTATTAATATTAAAACTGGAACTAATAATATGATGGCCTTGTCTGGAAGGAACTGGAGATTTAGAAAGATGCAACCACTGCTGGAGACTCCACCTAAGGTGAAGAGTTAGCAGAGAAACAACCTTGATTCTCCATTTCTTCCTAGTCCCGATTTCCCAGCCTCCAATTTTCCACCAGTGCTTCCTTTTGGGCAAACTAGCAAGAAATCAGCTCACTTGGATGCCTAGGAAATGTTGTCTGCAGAGCAGAGTAGAAGAGAGAGAGAGAAAGGCAATAAAATAGAACTGAAAGCAAAGGACTGGCCTGAGAAAGGCATGATTTTTTAAAAAATTTTATTGGAGTAGAGTTGATTTACAATGTTGTGTTAGTTTCAGGTGTACAGCAAAGTGAGTCAGTTATACATATACATATATATGCTTTTTCAGACTGTTTTTCACATACAGGTTATTACAGAATATTGAGTAGAGTTCCCTGTGCTGTACAGTAGGTCCTTGTTGGTTATCTATTTTATATATAGTAGTTTGTGTGTGTTAATTCCAAGCTCCTAATTTATCCCTCCCCCCACATTTCCCCTTTCCAGTTAAAAGAAATAACTATATTCTTGGGTATGGTATATGGTTTAGGAGTTTTCTGTAGAGCAAAAAATAACAGAAGGAATGGCTGAAAGGTCAGCTTCACCTCAATGAGAATTATGCAGTTATGTCCAAAACTGAAGGACTTTTTCTGGGTGCTATTTGAGAACACTGGCTATGAGAGCAGTGATTGGAATGGATTACGAGGAAAGCTGCCATGGTCACAGAAGAGCCCACAGGACACTGCCAATAAAAAGAGCCCGGGTCCCTTTTGTTTTGCTGGTTGGCTACTTGGACCAAATATCAATGCCCTTGCGAACTCAAGATGCCAAGACCAGAAATGCTCTTTACGTCAAGTGAATAGAAATAGGAAGAGTTAGGAATGAGATTTAATTTTGTGAGAATAATAACAATATAATAACAGAGATAATACAAGAGAAAATGATCTGTTCTTTAATATCATAATCTACATCACCAGAAACTAGCATTATACAATCACAATGATCAAAAATATTTACCAATGGTTAAATTGTTCATGGCAATCAGAAAGTTATTTAGAAACAGAGAATATATTCTTACAGGTTTTACTTTTAAACAAAAGTATATTATATCGTTAAAATTATTAGAAATTTTGGTAAAATGTATTACTGTTCCCAAAAGTTTGCTGCCCCTCCCTGTAGAGGGGTTATTGGCTAGGTGGTTTTCTTTGGTCAACCAAAGATATAACATTCATAACATTTTATATCACTTCTAGGCAGAAGATTTAAGAGCCAACACGGGGGTCTGCCATTGTTCTTTTCCCGCTGCCTTGAGATTGTCATATCACAAATAAGGTACAGCTGGCCTGTGAAAGATATTTAATCTTACTGCAAAAAAGAAGAAAAATCCCTAGTTGTTATAAACCACTGAGATCATGGGGTTGTTAAGGTTTTTGGTTATTGCAGCCTAGTTGAGTGGAAACTGACCGATGAAAATCTTGATGGAGGATTCTTCTATCAAGGTGACGATTTAGGTAACCCTTCTCCATCTACTTAGCTCCTGATCATCTTTAAGATGTCATTTAAGTTACATTTCTTCTGGCAAAATTTTCTTAATCCTTGTCTCCAGATTAGGCTAGCTTTCTTTGTTTAACTCACTGTAGAACTGTATTTCTTTCTTTGTAAGCAACCATTATTTTTGCATTTTACCTTAGATTTTATTAGATGTTTCAGTTCATTCCAATGATCATTTCATTTTCCGTGAGAAGCATTGCACTTTCAGGCAGTCATTTCATCACAGTTATTAAACCATTCAAAAGTCCTCTATATTCATACCCCTTTTAAAATGCTCCCATCACAAACAAGCATATATTTTGAGCAATTAAAGGCACATGACACAATCATCTGTTTTATCAACAACACAGCTATTATGTCACCCATCTGATCCTTTATGCATTTTTAAATATATCTGTAGTTGTGCTTATTATGTTCCTAAAATTCTCCTTTCCCAGATATTTATTGTTATTGAGGTTTAATTGACATACAGCATTATAATAGTTTCAGGTGTACAACATAATGATTCAATATTTGTATATATTGCAAAATGATCACTACAATTAGGTCTAGTTAACATTTGTCACTACACACAGTTACAGAGTTTGTTTCCTTGTGATAATAAGTACTTTAAAGATTTACTCTCTTAGCAAATTTCAAATATGCAATACAGTATTATTAACTATAGTTGCCATGTTGTACATTACATTGCCATGATATTAATTTTTAAATATATAAAGGTCTTTAATCCAAAGTAAATATCTTAAAAAAGATACGAGTTTTTGTATTTTCTATTGAGATAACAAACAATTCCAAACCCATTATTTTTCAAAATTCAAGATTCTGCTATGTCTCCATCTATAGCACTAATGAACATTGTGGAAAGTTTGATTTGTACTATTTCATTTCAGCTGACCTAAGGTCCACAGAGTTGCACTTATTGATTTAATTTAGAGTGTCAGGTGTCTGGAGACCTCTAAATTTATCTCATGCCAGTCTTATGCCTTTATCCCTTTACTGTTGCTTCAAACCTTCATTTCTTAGGGATGATATATTTTACAGACTGATCAATTTATATTCAGAATAATTAGTAGCTTGTGTTAAAGAAAAGCTCTTCAATCATAAGAGACATTAAAATAAAATTAAAATAGCTTATGTCCTCGTATGCTTTAGCTGTTTGTATAAAGATAATATTTTTTGGAATTTGTGTTGTGTGTAGAGATAATTTCAGTGATTTTCTTTTCTCTCTAAGCTGGAGTGGACAGATGGGGAGGGAGAGAGAAGGAATGCTATGAACAACTTTGTTTTAGGTAACAGTCAATTAATTAAAAGCTTAATAGTGTTTTTCATAAAAGTACTAGTCTTCACTATTTTTCTCCATTTAAGCTATTACTTTTAACTATCTCCACTAATTGTGACTATTAATGGCATATCAAATACAATGTATTTAATCTCATTGACAAAACAAACAATGAAGAGACAGAAAAATCAAACTATTGGGCTGGCCAAAAATTTTTTTTGGGCTTTGCCAAGGAAAAATCCAAATGAACTTTTTGGCCAACCCAATATTTCACTTTACTTACTCATAAAAGTAGGGAGTGACATTATTTAAATCTAAACTGAGATTTCCCTTCCGTATAGTGCCCAAACTTCCATTTCAATATATACTGTAAAAGTATGTATTACTTTAATACAAAATCCATTGTATTTCTACATACTATCAATGAAAAATCAGAATTAAAAATTTTAGAAAATGTAATACCATTTGCATTAGCATCAAAAATGTGTATATACTTAGGTATAAATCCTACAAAGTATGTGCAGGGTCTATGCTAAAAACTGCAAGCTTCTGATGAAAGAAATCAATAAACATGGAAATAAGTGGAGAGATACATTGTATTCATAGATTGGAAGGTTGAGTCTGGTTGAGATGTCCGTTCTCCCTATTTAGAACTATAGATTCAATGTGATCCCAATCGAATTCTCAGTAGGCTTTGTTCATAGATAAGTTGCTAATAGATCACTCAATATGGCAGGTTCACTCACTCATTATTATTACTTTTGCTGTTTTATAAGACTCAAATAAAGAAATGACGCCCATGCTATTAGGTGAAATACCGCTCATCTGGGTGTAATGACAACCTCCTTTGGCCTCTGAATTTGGTAGAATCTAAATGAGCAGAGGATTCTCTTGTTTGAGTTCCATTGACATAATTATAGATACTATCACTATGAGAGTGTTTCCTTTTTTCTGTATAACCTATTGGACATTTAGAGAGACTATTTTATAGTCATTTGGAAGAAATTGGAAGAAATAAAATAAAAGTTAAAAGAACCCTGAATAACTCCAAAGTTAGTGTTAAAAAGAAATTTAAATTGGTATATTGAGATGGCTATGAAAAGAAAATAGAGAATCAGATCAGCATTATACAGTTTTATTTTATACAAATAAATTCAGTTTCCTAAGGGAATAGAAGTTGGTAAAGGATATAAGTGTGTAGTCATCAAGTATGGCATATAAGCCTCTGTAGTGAGTTATCTGTCAGTAAAATGTAATATTAAAATTTTTTGTATAAATTACATTGCCATTTTGAGACAAGCATATATGTCAAAAGTTAAAACAATTTTGAGCCATTTCTAAATGAGAAGAGAAAAATGCAAAATTCATTTCTATTCTATTGCATGACTACTAATGTATGTGTACATTATTAATTTAAGAGCATAAAATTAACCCCATTTACTGCATATATTTTTCTTTAACACTACCCTTCTAAGCATGGAAAGAACAAAGGATTCATATCATCACTGAGAGAGTGATTCATATATTAACAGTAATAACTATTAATAAATATTAATTGCTTTGAATCAGGTATTGAAAAGACAGTGGGGACAATTACAAGACATCTATTCAGGTGGCAAGAAATTTTTTTCTTACTCACTCATCAATGTTTTAATTTCAAGACCCCCATTCTTCCTAACACCAGAAGACATATTAGTCAATTCTAGGTAAATTGACTTACAGGTTTGCAGAAATCTCCAATCCTATCCCCACCCCACTCTCCCCCTACAGGCATCTTCCTGGTATGTCATTCTAGAGTCATAATGTTAGGAGTTAGGAGGGTTGGAACATGAGTTCATCCTTGGTGTGTCCTTGTCTGTCCAAGTTTGCATCCATGTGGATTGCTCCATCCAGTCCTAAGAATGATTCATTGTAAACACCGGTGTCTGCTGAGATATTCCATTTTTATTCATCCTCTGCTGGTGTAGTTCACACAGCACCCAGTGCTACATCTCCCTGTCCCAAATTAATGGTATTTTGAAATACCAGTCTCTTAGATGCAAAGGGATGTAAATAAGGATTGTTTATTTTGAAAGAAAAATTTTAAAAGGTGACAGGGGAGATACACTGGAAGAACTTGATTATCAGTATTTTGCCAGTGTTTGCTTAGTGACTTTGGGCACGAAATTATTTTCAAAATGCTATAAAGGGTACTCTTATGAAAGAGTGAAAATGCTATTTTCAAAATGCTATAAAGGGTACTCTTATGAAAGAGACTGAAGCAAAATGTCATAAATTTGTCTGAAACTTTGATAAAAAATAATTACTGAAAGGTGAAAGAATGTACATATATTATCCAATTTCCAGAGTCTTCAACAGTTGAAAATGTCCACAAGAACTGGTAGTCATGGGGATATGTTTTAATCGTTTCCTCTTCACTTCATTGGTGAAGAGAGATTCCCATCGTAGGGTTGAGGAGATGGTTGCCACTAGACAGATGTGATTGATAGTAGTGCATTAGTCACATAGACTCACAGCTTGGGGGCGGAGGACACCACACACCATGCAGGACCACAAGGAGTTACACTTGGAAACAAAGTGAATGAAAAGGTGTATGACAGGCTTCATAGTATCAAGTGGGGAAGGTGGCTCTTGGTTCCTGCAGGAGGATGCAACTGATGTGGTTGACTAATTCTACAGGCTGGCAGGGAGCTGAAACCTGCTACTCAGGGATAATCAGGAACTATGTCTGGAGGGTCAGGAACTGTAATAGGGAGGGTCATTTGTTTGGTTAGGGAACCTTCTCCATGGGAGCGGAGTGGGGAACTTGTAGTTAAGCCATTGGAGGCTGTTCTGGATTTTCCCAAATGTTGAGAAATTCCATAAAAAGTAAAGTGTCATATGAAGAAATTTGAAAATGACTTACTGTGAAATAGATTATATGTATTATAGAATGAGTGATTCCTAAACAATTAAGGACTACTACAGAAATGATAGCCCAAATCTGTAAAAATAATGCCATTGAAGGCAAAAGTAAAAATGCCTGAGCACCAGGAAAAATACGCATGCATACTCTCCCAGTCAACTCTGCTTGACAAAAAAAAAAAAAGAAAAAAAAGAAGACGAGATCCACTGTTTGGGTAAGCTAGCATTTTATTAGTATAAACCACTTATCTCTTTCTGTAATGTGCCAGGCAGGTAGCACGTATTTCAGGGCCAGAAGGTCTGTTACAGCTATTGAACTCGGGTGTAGCATGAAAGCAACCATAGGTAGTACATAAATAAATTGGTATGGCTGTGTTCAAATAAAATTTTATTTATAAAAACAGCAAGTGAGCCAGATTTGGCCCATGGTGATAGTTTGACCATTACTGGACAATATATTGATAACATTAAGTATACAATCAGAGAAACTCCAGGCCTCTGTTTGTATTCTGTATCAGGAGGCAAAGTATACCTTATCAAAACGTTTTTTCTAAGAGAGAAAAAAAGTTTCATGTTAATATACATTACTTGTAGTAATGGAGGAAAATTTTTGAGTACAAGTTAAAAGGCTTTAAAAGAATCTTTATCTGAGTACTGTTAATTTTATTAACTTTTTATTGATTCCAATTATTAATGTGCCATATCATTACATATTTAAAAGGCTTTTTTGGGACTTCCCTGGTGGCACAGTGGTTAAGAATTTGCCTGCCAATGCAGGAGACACAGGTTCAAGCCCTGATCTGGGAAGATCCCACATGCTGCGGAGCAACTAAGCCCATGCACCGCATCTAAGGAGCCTGCGCTCTGGACCCCGCGAGCCACAACTACTGAGCATGCATGCCGCAACTACTGAAGCCTGTGTGCTCTAGGGCCCGCGTGCTGCAGCTACTGAATCCCGCGCACCTAGAGCCCGTGCTCTGCAACAAGAGAAGCCACTGCAATGAGAAGCCTAGGAATCATAAGATATATGTTATAATTGAAATCATAACCAAAGAATCCAAAAAATGAAAGTGTGGAATTAAACACTTTTTAATGGAGAAGAAAAATATATATCTGATTTAATCTTTACATAAGTACTGTGAGTTATAATGAAATATAGTCTCTTTCTCTTTTGTAATAATAAATGAGATAGACTAAAAGTACCCATTTATTTTAGATAATAAGATTAGCATAGTGTGAAGAAATTGACTGTGCCATTTTTAGTCTTCTTTAAGAATGACAAAGACAATTATAATATGTTTTCAAATTTCAAGACTATTTAGCAGTGGAAATAAGTTTATATAAGTTTAACATTTTCTTTTTTTTTAAATTAAAGGTATTATTTTCACTCATCTAGACATGCCTACACCATTCTTCACAATCAATAATGGAAATTAAGAGTGATCTGCACATAATTAAAGGTCATGTTAGAGGATTATCACATGCCTTTCAAAGCCAACTGTTATGGACTGAATTGTGTTTCCCAAAAATTCACAATGTAGCCCTAACTCCCACTGTGATGGTATTTGGACATGGGGCCTTTGGGAGATAATCAGGTCTTGATGAGATCATGAGGATGGGTCCCTCATGACGGCATTAGTGCACTTTTAAAAAGAGATCCCAGAAAGCTTGCTTCTCCTCTCTCTCCCTCTTGATTATATGAACAAAGAGAGAAGGTGGTCATCTGCAAGCCAGAAAGAGAGTCTTCAATGAGGAACCAGATCTGCTGGAACCTTTATCTTGGACTTCCCATCCTCCAGAATTGTGAGAAAATAAATTTCTGTTCTTTAAGCCCCCAATCTATGGTATTTTGTTATGGCAGCCTGAACAGAGTGACATATCAATAATTTAGTTTCAATAAGTAACTCCATAGGATATAAATGTATTTTGCTTGTATTCAGTTCAAAATCGCAGAGCTGAACTCAATGCTCTAATGACTTTCTTTAAGTAATTTATTTATGTGAGACTTTAGTTATGTTTCTCTTAATTCCTCTGCCCATTCCCTTTTTATTCAATAGTACTCACTAGAGTTAGTGTGGTCCATTACCATGTTTTAGAAATAAATAATGTGCTCTATTTTAGTCCTGAAGTTATTTTAGACAGTGTATTGAAAATTCAAACCAAAAGCTTGAAGCAATTCTATTAGATTTTGGACACTTAAAATATCAGAAAACAGATTAGAGAGGGAGATCAAGGAAGCTAGAGGCAGAGACCACTAATTGACTGTCAGGAAATGATACAGGCTTACACAAAAGAATAGGGAGTAGGGATGGAGAAAAGAGACAGATGAGAGAGATACTAAGAAGGAAACATCATTGGGATTTTAGTGACATAAGATATGACAATGGAGCTTTCACTTATTTCTCTTCCAACCACTGAAATGTCTCTTCTTTTTCTACACTTAGACTAAGCTGTGCAGAAAGTGAAATCCCTGGTGCTGTGCCCTCTTTCTATGTCTGCTTCCCCTGGGAGTAATCTGGACTGCCATAGATTTGTCTGCATGAAAGATGACTTAGTGTTAATAGCACTGATCTCTCTGTCTCTTTAACCAACTGCTAGTAGACTACCTCTCATGACCATGCTGGCAGTTTCTGAAGCTTACTATAATAAAATGGAGCTCAACATCTTCCCCCCTAAAAGTAGCATCTCACCATTATCATTAAAAAAATTCCAACAGTCATGCTCTAGATTTTTTCCAGAATGACGATATTTTGTTCTTTTTATTATTCTCCCCTATACTCACTACATCTATTAGGCATTCTAGTCTTACGTGTCCTTCATTGCATTTCCAGCCAAATCTTTTTGCTAATGTCCCTTTCTGCCCTTTTCTACATAGTGTGCTATACCTTAGGAAAACAGAAAGCTTTTCTTTTTATCACTACTTCAAGACCTAACTCAAGGTTTTTAGGAATGTAAAATCACATTTATCTATAAGTTTGACAGAAAGTTTTTTTGCAATAGGTAATAGTTTTAAGTTGGTAGGATGATCACCTATTAAAAGAATCTAATACAATTGTGTATGTAAAATAAATCAAATTTTATATAAAAGGAAAAATATCTTATTAGAGAGACTAGGGCAGAGAAATTCAAATAGATTTTTCAGTAGTGCAGCTATAGATATTTTTAGATGCATGAATTTTTAGGTGCCAAAGTATTAAATCTACTTGTACCAAAAAATGTCTATTATAGGCTAATGAAGATGTGATTATTAAAATCCACTTCTTATATGAATCCTTTTATTTATCTATTTGGTATTCTTTCTATATGTTCAAATATTGGTAAATGCTTAATCCAATGATTCTCATGAATTGTGAGTTTTCTGAGCTGGAAATTAGCATTTTATTTATTTGGTATTGTAGACTACCAATTAAAAAACATAATAAAAGCAAGAAATGATAAAGATAATATCATTGTGAAACTTACTGATTATAAGATACAAAAATATCTTCACAAATCTAAAAACACCTCAGCAGAACTTGAAGTTCTTCCAGAATTGGCACAGAAAGATCTTAAAGGTTTGAAAATATTTTTTTTATAAGAAATATTTTTGCTGTACTTATAATTCAAACATCAGGACAGTAACCAAATGTCCATCACCTTCTTAATGAATAAACAAATTGTGGTATATCTGTAAAATTTAAACCAATCAGAAAGTTTCCATGAAACAGCAAGAATCTCAAATGCAATATGCTAAGTGAAATATGTCAGACTGAAAAGCTATATGCTGTATGGTTACATTTATATATCATTCTGGAAAAGGCAAAACTATCAAGAAAGGATAGAGATCAATGGTTGTCAGAGGTTGAGAGTGGGGTAAGGTGATTGACTGAAAAATACAGGAGGAAATTTTTGGTGCAATGGTCAAGTTCTATATTTTTATTTTGGTAGTGATTACATGAATATATGCATTTGTTAAAAATCAGAGGAACTGTGTCACTAAGAAGCGTGAATTTTATGTATGTAAATTTTTTAAATTTATGGTTTTATTATACCAAGACCAGATTAAGTCCAGGCATGCCAGGAAATTTCAACATGAAGCTTCAATATGAGGTAATCTATTAGTATAATTCATCACATGTGATTTTTATAGAAGCCTGAAAGGTAATTTGTAAAATTGGAAATTTAACCTCCACCTATAAAAGGATTTAAAGGAGAAATTGGAGATAATTTCTCAAAATCATTAACAGAATTAAAAATTGAAAGAAAATATCTTTAGTACTAAACAGAACTTATGTGGAAGAAACTACAAAACTTGGAGTTGCATAAAATGAGATAGAATTAATGGAAAGACATAATTGAAAATATTTTTAACTTCCTACATTTGTGAGAAAGTCCCAAGAAATGTAACACAGGTGAAATGATTAATTTATCACAGATTCTATATCATATAATATGTAATTTTAAAAAGATATGCCCACTAAATCTACATGCATAGTAAAGAGACAGGAAGAATGGCAAAGTGCCTTATTTCCAAGCTATAAAAGCCTTAGAACTGTGAATTTAAAATAACTCAATAAAAATACTAGGAGAACTTATAAGATGTGGTCGTTGCCCTTAGCTCCTTCTCTTCCATAAAAACTGCAAGTAAAACTCATATGCATTTTATTATTCATAAAAACAAGCTATTGCTGACTGCTTAGCAAATAGAACCACAAAGGGCAGGAACAAATACTGTGAGAAAGGCAAGATAGCTCATTCACAAACTAATCAGAGCAACTTCTTCCTCAGTTCTATGATTTTGGACGCATCCTCATTTCCATTGGATAAAAATATAAATGTTGGTAAGCCATTCAGAAATGCATCAATGAAGTAAACACAGAAGCAGACTTTGAGTTCAGGGACCTTCACTATAGTTATCTTATTTTGATGAAAATAATGTGTTGCTACCCAAGGACCTATATTTATTTTTTTAACTTTCGATTTGGAAGTAATTTTCAACTTACAGAAAAATTGCCAAAATAAAATTCGTACAAAGAACATCCACATATTCTTTCCCTGGATCCACCTATTTCGAGCATTTTACCTCATTTGTTTATTGCTTTCATTCTCTATTTACACATACACACTTGTATATATAATTTACACATGTGCACACACACAAACGTAATTTTTTCCTGAATCACTTGAGGAATAGGTTACATATATCATGGCTCTTTACCCCTAAATACTTCAGTAACTATTTCCTAAATATAGCAATGTCCTCTTACATAACCACAGTACTATTATTAACCTCGAAAGCTTTAACATGAATATAATAACAATACATGAAAATCCATTTATATTTCAGTTTTGTCAAATAACACAATAATATTCTTTATAGGAGTTTTGTTTTGTTGTTTGTTTGTTTCCAGTATAGGATCCAGTCTAGGGTCAGGAATTGTACTTAGTTGTCACACCTCTTTGGATTTCCTTAATTTGGAATATTTACACAAGCTTTCCCTGTCTTTTATGACATTAACCTGTTAAAAAATGCAGCTGCCCCCTTCTTTGGTATTTGATAGAAACGTCCTCATTTTGTGCTTATCTGGTGTGTACTTGTGATTAGATTAGATGTTTTCATTCTGAGCAGGATTATTGCACAGGTGATGTGTCCTCAGGGTATCCTAACTGAAGATACATGATATTCATCTGTCCCTTACTGTAGAAATTTGCTTTGGTCACTTGAACAATTATCTTTAAGTATAATTATTTTCCTTCATAACTAGTAAGTAGTCAGTTGGGAGAAATTTTAAGACTGTGCAGATATTCTGCATCTCATCCAAACTTTTCCCCAGATCTAGCATTCAGTGGTGATTCTTGGCTGATCCAATCCCTACTATGAGGATAGACAAATAATGATTTCCCCACTTGACCTGCACCTAGACATTTACAAGGTGGCCTTCCTCTTTCTACTTAAGCAAAAGACCTCCCTTCTCTCTTATTTATGTCTCTTTTTATGCGTGCATGTATGTATATATTCATTTGTCTACTCATAATCAATATGAAATCATGAATTTCAGGTTTTTCAATGACTTATAATTCATTATTGTACTTAATTTTTATAATAATCCCAGTTTTGACTAGTGGGAACCCTTTTGCACTAGCTTCTGCAGCCATATTTAATGATCTTGCTTGCTTTTTTTTTTTTTAAGCACTTTTTAATTTCTGGAACAAGGAGATGTTCCAGGTTTACCCTGTAATTACTCTTTCTCAAACTTGGAAGGAGCCAATAGCTGAGGAATCCTGGTTCAAAGATCAAGAGATCAGTTTGGTCATTCAGATGGACTCTCAGGCCACTGTTAACATTTTTCTGACTTTCTGCTCAAAATGAAGCCATAGAAGTTAGTTGAAATGACAAATATTAATTGTGCATTTATTTATTATGTTCCAGGCACTGCGAATGGATTTATATATATATATATATATAAATTTAAATATATAACATTAACCTAAAAAGTATTGCTATTGCTATTTTACAATGATAAAATGATACCATCTATATAATTAACTGGTCCAAGTTCATTTAAAAAATAATTGCCAGAACTGGTTCTGAACTTGGTTTTGTTTACCAGCAATTCAAGTCCTTATCCTGTTACACCAAGTTCTAGTGCTATGGTAACAATATGCATTAGATGAAGCAGAGTATAATCTAAAAGCAAAGTTTAAGAGGATAAGGCACGCAGGTTACCCAGGATTTATTGTGTTAGGCATTTTCCTGAGTAGTCTGTGGGTTGGTTTATAAAATATTCAATAGACTTGCAGTTGTAACATGAGTTCTTTTCTTTAAGCAAATAGAAAGCACATAATACTTAAAAGTACTTTCCAATGATTATTGCTAGAAAGAAAAAATGAGGTCAAGTTAGAAAGATCCTATCCAGAATACACTTAGAGTGAACTTGTCCAGGTGTCCAGTCTGCCTAAATACCGTTCATACAAAACTCCTGGGATATTTCAGCGTGTTTTTCTAGTTTTACGGCTTCTCTCACCTATTGTGAATTGATAGATACTGAGTTTGGCTCATATGTGCTCCCGTGTATAACAATCTTTTATGCCAGAGTAATCTCTTTTTTTTGTTTTTACCTATTTTATTCTTTTTTTTTTTTAAATGCAGACTTGATCACATAACCTCTCCCTTAAAACTGTGTCAATATGGAGTATCAGGAATTAAGAGTCTCGGCTAACAGAAGTCCTGGGCATGCTTTCTGCTAGGTTCAATTGGTCAGCTTTGCTTTCCTCTGACTCATATGTTGGTAATTACAGGTAAGATTTATGACAAAGGAACCGTGGGTATAGTACAGGAAAGCATATGTTTTGGGCCACCATTTGTTAGTATGAGACAAGCCATGCGCCCTCAGTGGGCTTTAGTCTTTGGGATGTACAACGGGTACATTCAAATTTACTCTGCCTACATCACAGAGCTTTTGCTGTGATGAAATGACATAATCCATGTGAAAGTACTTCGGAAATAGTGAATTTTTAGGCAAACATTTTTTAGACAAACTACTTTATTCTTTGTGGAATTATCATTATTAACATCCAGAGCTGGAGAAAAAGCCTCATCAAATGAACACACGTAAGAATCATTGCAGAATATTTACAAGTGTTGTATCTGGAGATGAACAATTTCATGCACTACTCCTGAAATCCTTTTCTGTCTACTCTCAAAAGCTACCTAGTTTTAATATTGCCAAAAACAATTTGATAAACAAATTATTAGGAAATGATAATATTTTGTTCTGTGCCTGAAGCAAATCATCTCATATACCAGCTGTTAGCAAGGAACACCAGAAATCGGTTTCACACACATTTTCTTTATGAAGACCTCCCTGCAACATTTAATGATGATGAATTGCTTCCAACAGGGCAAATAAAAATGGTTATTGTGGACAGTTTGATGGATAGAACTTTTGATGATCTGCTGATCTGCTAGCAGCTACTGTTAAAATTGCATTTAACATACTAAAAGGAAATTTCCTTTTGTCACCACAGCAAATCCACGTCTAAAGAAAGGCCCTGACATAGGAAAGACTGGAGAAACAAGCAGCCTATACAACCGATGAAGCAGTCAGAAGCAGAGGTGTCGAGCTGAAACATATAACAGGGCTCAGCAGGGCCATGTAGGGGGTTAAGGTCAGTGTTGTTATTAGCAGGAGGAAATTAGTGAAGTGTAGGTGCTAGGGTTGATTTGCAGAGCAATCAAATAAGGTAGAACACTGTCGTTTTAAACAGGGAAGACTTACAATTAATTCAGACAAGGTCAAGTGGCTCTAGAATTGGGAAAGTGAGAAGAAAAGAATCTGGAGTATAGGCAGAAGTTCCCGCAACAGTCATTAAGACTTCCGGAACAAAAAGACCAGGTCAAAGCTCTAAGCAGCAAGAAACCAGAATCCAACAAGGATTTTATGTTATAGCACAGAAAGCTCCCAGCAAGCAAGAACTTTGACACGGAAATAGCCATCTTCTGAGGCAGCTTTAAAAAAATCCTTCATTCCCAAGATAACATTTTTTTCTAAAAGTATGGGCAGTTTAATACTCATAGGATTGTGGAAGATCAAGATAAATTATAGATAGTACAGGAATTCATCAGAATCGCTCCTCAGATTCCCTCAATATACCCTATGCCCCCAGAGTTTAGCTCTAACACCTGAATCCTTAACCCAGCTTGATGTCATGGCAAAGCAGTGAGAAGGATTCCGGAACAGTCACCCTTGCCCTAAAGTGCTGTGTTAAGATCATATTTTCTTTGACTTCAACTTTTTACTAGAAATCATAAAACAAATCTAGTTTAAAAAAAATAGTTGAAATGGGCTATTGACCTATATATCACAGAGGCCCAAATCTCCTCAGAACTCTGGGGTTTCAGCTGAATCCCTGTCTAAGTTCTTCAGGAATTTCAAAACATGTTTCCCCCTTAAGGATACATACACACTCACTTTTGTGACAATGTTGTGGTCTCCCTCCATAATAAAGGGATAACAGGAGAGATATAGCTCTATCAGGTAGGGTATATCATTCCTTAAAATGGTCTTAACATAAGGTTCTATCAGTGTACAACTGATATCTGAAATATAAGTTTTTTCTGAATTTAACCACAATATTACCTGTGACTTCTAGTGGCTTGTGTCAGGAAACTGCCATTTGGGAAGAAAGCTTTAGGACATGTAAATGCTAAATAGGAAATCTTCCAGGATTGTGATTCCCCAAGTCAAATGTATGAAGGTACAACCTGGGGAGATAATGAAAATGTAAATTACCCAGAGATTGATCTGTAAGTCTGCTTATAGTTGAAAATCAAAATTCTCTCCAACACCTCTTGTGATTCTAATGATGGTTGGACCATAATAGGGTCTTTAAATTTAATCCCCATAGAAAATTAAAGTATCAGTCCCTTTCTTTAGAGCTTAACTCCAGCTGGAAATTACTTCATGGAAATATTTTAATGTTATCATTTCACATGCTAATTATGTATTTATTAAATGCTTGTGATATGCAAGATACTGTGCCTTATGAAGGAAGGAAAAAAACACGAAATACATAATCATTTTCCAGAAAGCAGATTCTCTAAGTGAGAATTGTGGGCTCTCTGTATATAAATTGTGTCAGGTATTTTTATTAAAAAAAAAGATTTCAGAGCGCCCCCCAGAACCAATCAATACAAATCTATAGTAATGGATCCCAGATGTCTTCAATTTTTTAAGACCTATTCGGCTGATTGTAACGCACTCTTAGTTTGAGAACCACCTGCTTGCTTAGATCACGTGGCAGTAAGGTGCTGACTACACGGGTAAATGAGGAGGAACGTTTAGAATCAGGAAGGGCCAGAAGGAGTTTGTTGCCTCAATTCAGAGAAAGAAAAGGTAAGTATTAAGGATGAAAATTACCAATATGTTTGGATATCAAATGTGGGGTGAGAAGGGTGCGAGGGAGATAGTGTTCGTGAGAGGGAAGAATCCATTTATGCTGACTCTTAGGTTTCTGGTCTGAGAATCTGAATTGTTATCCAAGGTAATTCAGGAAAACGGGCATGTTTCAGGAAGTGGGGACCAAAGTCACTGCCCAAGGAACCCATAAAACGTAACCTTCTGGACCCTTTCAAATCCTGGGTGAGCACGTGGCCATATTCTTGTAAATGTTACAAAAGTAAGATTTAATTTTTTCTTGTTTTTAAAGAGGATTCTCCCGATTTTATAGGCTTTACGTCTCACAGAACTTCCCACTAGAGTTGGGAAATAATGGTGTTGGATTTACATAGTACCTGAGTGACTTCCAACTAATGTTGTCTCCTAGGAAATTTTACATACTTCTCTAATAATAAAGACGATATTTTCTTATAACCTGGCCGTTCAAAAATAAGCAATATACAAACATAAAAACAACTGTACTTCACTCCAAGATATTGTCAAACATATTATACAATGTGGCTTGGTATGTGTATTTAGAAATTAATTCTTCATAGAATTATCTGTCAAGAAACTGATATTTTCAGAAAAACTCATTTACTTCCTTGTATCAGTGAATGAGTATCAAATAAATTAGCTTTATTTCCTTTTGTCTGTCACTAAGCACAAAGTTCTAAGCTTTAAGTTGCAGAAATTATTTAATTTATGGTAGTTGGTCCATTTTAGTATATTTTAGTTTTTCATGATTTTAGTATATTTTTGAGTCTTTTAATGTGTACTTTTAATTTTTCTGCTGAAGCATCTTTTAGAGTTGGAGGGGTGGGATTTAAATTTATACATACTTGTACTCACACACATCTTTCACCAATGTTCCAAACTAATTTTTAAATTTTGTGTTTTTTTAATACAAATGGAAAATCCTTATTAAAAAATATTTTTCTCATTAGCTATTATGATTCTCTATTTTAAATATTTAAAAATGTATGTCCAGTTTATAAATCTTCAGGAGACTAAAAATATGTGGCCTCCAGTGCACCACACTTATTTGCACTTGTTACTTCATTTAAAAGTATTTATAATTTTGGTCACCTTATGAATGCACTTCTTTTAAAAAAAATTTTATTGGGGTATAGTTGACTTACAATGCTGTGTTAGTTTCAGATGTACAGCAAAGCGAATCTGTTATACACATACATATATCCCCTCTTTTTTAGATTCTTTTCCCATATGGGCCATTACAGAGTATTGAGTAGAGTTCCCTGGGCTATACATTAGGTCCTTATTAGTTATCTATTTTATATATAGTAGTGTGTATATGTCAATCCCAATCTCCCAATTTATCCCTCTCCTCCCTTATACCCAGGTAACCATAAGTTTATTTTCTACATCTGTAACTCTATTTCTATTTTGTAGATAAGTTCATTTGTAGCCTTTTTTTTAGATTCCACATGTAAGCAATATCATATGATACTTGTCTTTCTCTGTCTGACTTACTTCACTCAGTATGACAATCTCTAGCTCCATCCATGTTGCTGTAAATGGCATTATTTCATTCTTTTTATGGCTGAGTAATATTCCATTGTGTGTATGTACCACATCTTCTTTATCCATGAATGCACTTTTATAATCTTGACAAAGCATAAACACTGCTTGGATTTGGGTAAAAATAATCACTGAGTATAATTTTGGATAAAGGGAGGTTCCTTCTAGACTATCTGGCTGGAAATATAAAAGATGAAATTAATATTGCAAGTAAACGTATCTTGAAAATTAGAGAAATCTATAGGATGATATACATTTTCTTCCTGGGGAATATTCAGAATGCTAAAAATAATCTTATAAATTATTTTTAAGAAAAATAGTTTGCCTTTGCTAACTGCACATGTTGTAGAGATGAATGTTGACTACTGGACCAAAGGTCCTTGTGTTGCAGTGTTAAGTAGATGTTTAGTAGCAATCATCTCATTAAATAAGTGATCCTGTTTGATGTCCATGTCAACATATATTTAATGACCATGCCATTCAGTCATTTTCCTAACATTATACAACCCATACCTTAACAGGTTTTTGTTTTTGTTTTTTTTAATATCAGAAGGGTCCACTCCCAGGCAGGTTTCAGCATGAATGTTTCCATGTGTCATAATCCAACAGTGTACACAAGGTCCTTATAAGCCTGACATAAACTGAGTCTGGAGACACTTAACAGAAAGCAACTTGGCAGCCACATCCAAAGTGACAAAATCCATACAGTAAGGCTATAAACAGCAGGTTTTAGGAGAATGTATTTCATATAACCTGTGCTATAGATATCATTATCCACAAGCCGCAGAATATCTGAGGCAATTGTTCCAGATTTGATCCTGCAGAAATGCTGTGTGCATTCATCTCTCAGTCTAGTTTTGAAGAGTCAAGACAGTCATAGTGTAGCTCCGACATACTGCACACCACGCAGAAATTCTGAACCAGGAATGCCTTGAGAGAGAGAGAGCACGTTGGTCTTTTTTGTTGTTTAACAAGTAACTCTCTGTTCAGGATCAAAAGCCTAACTTTGTTTTTCTCTGCTAAATGAGGGATCCTCTTACTATAAAGACAAGCTAAGCCTTTTGCTTTCCTACCATCTCTGAGTGACTTTATAAAGTGTCTCACATAAACTCTGCACATAGTCTAGGGTGGGAGAGGAAAGAGTAAACGGGAAATCACACTGAAATGTATTAAGTGCTGCCATAGATGTGAGCAAAGAGCTCTACAGGCCACCAGGCTGGCCTTGGGTGACAGGGACGATTCCCAGAGGTGAAGTTAAACTTGGTTTTTCAGGATGAATGGAATGAGCCTGGCAAAGAGCTAGAGGACACTGAAGTATAGCATATATTGAACCAACAGTAATCAGCCTGATAAGACTCCTTTATGAAAATAATTTTGAGAACGCTAACTGGATGTTTACCTGTCATCCTCGTCTTGTTCTATTTAATAACCAGACATTGGTGAATATAAGGCAGGGATTTCATGTCACATGGTACTAAGTTAGAAGTACAGATCAGACATTTAATAACTTTGGAAATATGTTCCAATTATTGCACCTTCCTGACCTTTAATTTTCCAATAAAGTTGGAATCATAATACTGTCATTACTATTTTGATGTAAGTTACATACAATATGTCTAATGCAATGTGATCATGTGTTTGGTGCATGATAAATATATCCCCTGTAATTCATTTCACAATAATTGCAGCAGACTTTGAGTAGCAAAACAAATTAGCAGTTTGATAAAAAATAGGATATCATCTGATTTGGATAATATTAAGGATTCATATATATGTATATACATGTGTGTTTAGGCTTCTGTATGAATTATGTTTAAACAACTTCTTCATATTTCCTCCTTACACAGTAGAAACTACCCTCATCTTTTTAACATTAACCCCTTCCTCCATTTGTGTGCTTCTTTATAAAATTGTTTTATAATATTTAGTTGGGTATACATCAGTATGTTTATGATAATTTTTAAGTTGTAAGTCAGATACGGTCATTCTGTTCATGCCGATACCCCATTGTTTATACACAGTGGAGACTTACATGAAAAATAAGTAAACTAATCATGAAAAGTGTGCTATAATTAACAATAATGAGAGACAATATTTCATGTGTAATAGCTATTTCCACATGAGAACATTGGTCTATAAAGGGATGCATTTATTTTTATATGTCACATAAGAGATAATATCTAGAAATTCTGGTTCTGAAATGGATGCCATGATTTTTAACTGCAGCAATCTCATCTGACCACTAAAGACAGAAATGGACCATCTGCCTTGACTTGTTAATATAGCGTCATCTCATTGATTCTTTTCAGGCACACATGTTTTCAATTACAATTCATCCCCAAATTGTAGAGCCTCTCCTTGTCTGGATTGTTCTTGTTACTATTATTCAGCCCCTTTATCAATGTTGGCTCCCACCTTTTCATGTTGGGATGAGCTTTTCTGAAAGATCAAGACAACAATATTAAATACCTTTCCTAATTTCACATTGCTTACTATTGTGGTAATTGTCAAGGATAGAATTTACAATCAGAAATCTAAGCTCTGCAACTTGCTTTCTTAACTGCTCTGCTCCCTAAGACTGATAGGTTAATCCCAAATTCCAAAATTTGTCAAAATCAAAGCTCCGTTCCAGGTCAAGTTTGTTATTGATGCTGCAGTGGCAATATGCCAAAACCATACACAAATATTCAAAATGTTTTAAATTTTGCATAGATTCACAAAGTGCAAAACACAATAATAACGCGATTTATAAACTGATTATTTTTAGTTTTTAATTTCTCTATACTTTTTTTTAAAATTAATTAATTAATTAATTTATTTTTGGCTGTGCTGGGTCTTCGTTTCTGTGCGAGGGCTTTCTCTAGTGGCGGCAAGCGGGGGCCACTCTTCATCGCGGTGCGCGGGCCTCTCACTATCGCGGCCTCTCTTGTTGTGGAGCACAGGCTCCAGACGCGCAGGCTCAGTAGTTGTGGCACACGGGCCCAGTTGCTCCACGGCATGTGGGATCCTCCCAGACCAGGGCTCGAACCCGTGTCCCCTGCATTGGCAGGCAGATTCTCAACCACTGCGCCACCAGGGAAGCCCTCTATACTTTTATCAGAAAATATTCTAAAAAATATTGTACATAATTTGAACTTTCTTTGCTTATTCATGACTAATACTAAACTTGCTATTTATACTAAAAACTAGCCTCTTTCGAGAAACTTCCTTTTTGTCACTGTTGTCAGACTTTCTGACTCCCAGGTTTGAAATCTTGCAGTGAGTTCCCAGGGCTGGGGCACAGTGAAAAAGTATGCCGTGAACTTAAAGATGATATAGCTCTTCTCAAAGGACCAAAGGAAAGAGAGTGAAAATGCACAGACAAATATAGACAACATTTAGAAATGAGAATGGACATTTAAGAGAATCATAGTCTTAATTTTTCTCAGCAACTTTGGAACCTGGCTATATATTGAGATGTAGAAGTATGGGTTTGGTTAATCACGTGGCATGTGGACATAGATCTGACCAGGATCGTGTACAATAACATCATAATAACACCAAGAGCCCAGCTGAGCTTGGAGACCATGACCTTGGGGTGGCACTGGTGTTCTGGATTGGTGGTGGTCTTTAATTCAGCCATGCTGAGTAGCCTAGTTATTAGGAGCAGAGGGGCATTTGGGTGGATTAATCCAAGGTTGGGGATTTGTAAGGAAAGGACAGCAGAAGGAAAAGTAACCTATTGAAGGTTCTGACAATAAGTGGCTGAAATCATGAACCATCAGCCCCCTGAACTATATAGGTTCTAGGTTGTGTAAGAGAATAAAATTGTAATAAGTGGTGTTCGGTAGAAAAAGGTCTGTGTTTCCAAATAGCATGAGACAAAGAGTAAGAAAATGAGATTTGCTATGATAGAAATGGAGATTCAAACTTGCTGCAGTGTAGGGACATGACAAGATCTGTGGTCTGACCATGAGAGTTTGTGACTGAAGTGAGTGTTGGTCAAAATATAAGAAAGATTTGACTCAGCTTTGTGTTGGGTTGATCACAGGTGTGCTGAAGTTGTTCAGGGTGGTATCCAACCATGCACTGAGAGGGCTTCAGTGAAGCAGATAATCAGGGACTGAGAGGAAATGGCCAAAATGGCTTCTGATTATTACAACAGACATGGCAGAACACTCAGATGAGAAAGGTTTGAGGCAAAAAAGTAGAATAGTAATGGTCTAGGTTTCTAAAACGATATCAGCGCCTTTTCTCCCATCTCCTACGATGTATAGGAGCAAATATCTCCTTGAGAGCTCCAAGGAACACAGTCCTTGAATAAGAATCTGATTTTAGTTAAGATCAGGGTGTAGAAGGAGCAATGTGCTAAAAGCTACAGTTGCAGAGTTTTTTTTTAAATTTCTAATGCAGAGAGAGTTTTAAAAAGTGCTGTAGAGAATTTTGCAAAAAAAAGTGAGATGTACATTTTATTCTGTAATAAAATTTTGAAAAAAAGTGAGATGTACATTTTATTCTGTAGTAAAATTCAAGTAATAAAATCTTCCTTGACTCTTCAATTCATAAAAGATCTCTAGGATTTGTAAATTTTTAGTTTTTAGTGTCTTATTAACTCATTTGACTTTTAATTACAGAATCATAACGATTCAGGAATCATAAAGATGAAAGCATATATTTTCTAATGTGGACATGGACATTATACTAAAAAACAAAAAACAAAATAAAAACAACCTTGTATAGTTAATTGGATACTGGTTAACTGATAATTTCTTAAAATTTCCAATAAAGAGCAAATTTAAAAATTTTTACATATGCACTACAAAAATGGTACAACATTGCCCTTCACTTAATTGTCAGGATTTCTATCTTTCATTTTGCTTTTGTTAAAGTATCTGCTTTCTGCAAGTATCATAGTCATTAAGCACAAATATGTCTTTATACCATGCCCTGAACGCTCAGTTGTAATCATATTATGTGGAGAATGGCTAAAATACTAATTCCCTCAATTCTTATCTCTTCAAATGTCAACGGTCAACCCTACTGAGTCCTATCAGAAGAAATATATCAGGAAAATTACACAAAGCTCAGTTCTGGTTAAGTCTATTTCCTCTGGGCCTGATCCTTGTTGCAATTTTTATTTTGTAAGGGCATAGAGAAAATATTTTAACACAACTAGAGTGACCTCAAGCCCATCTTTCTATATCAGTGCCATGGGAGGAAAATATGAAAATGGATTCAAGGAACACTGAGACTTCATACAGACAATATATTTTTTCCAATCTTTTATTATGAAAAATTTTCAAACCTATAGCAAAGTTGAAAAACTTTTACAATGAACAGTCTCCACCTAGATTCCAAAATTAGCATTTTCCTATAAATGCTTTACCAAATATTCATTTTTCCATTTCTCTTTCCAAGTACTAAACCATCTTATTTTTGGTGCACTTCAAAGTAAATTACAGGCATCAGTAAACTTCCCCCAGTTCTCTCAGCATGTGCATGATTAACTAAAGCTCCTTGGCTCAAGTGTTTCCTGGCTCATAATAAAGCAATTTTTGAACCAAAAATGTGTGTGTGTGTGTGTGTATCCCAAAAATGTTTATAGACACCCAGCACTATGCTAGATAGTCTTTAACATTATAAACTCCACATGTCTAAAACAACCTGAACTACCAATTTTAAAGCTGATTTGAACCAAAGTTCCTCAAATTTCCTCAAAACTTCTTTTTTTTAAATTAAACTTATTTTTATTACCTTGCATAAGGGATCATGTTTTTTTATTGACGTATGACTGATTTACAATAATGTGCTAATTTCAGGTATATGGCATAGTGATCAGTATTTTTGCAGATTATATTCTATTATAGGTTATTACAAGACAATGGATATAATTTATTGTGCTATACAGTATATCCTTGTTGCTTATCTATTTTTTTTAACATCTTTATTGGAGTATATTGGCTTTACAATGGTATGTTAGTTTCTGCTTTATAACAAAGTGAATCAGCTATACATATACATATATCCCCATATCTCTTCCCTCTTGCATCTCCCTCCCACCCTCCCTATCCCACCCCTCTAGGTGGTCACAAAGCACCGAGCTGATCTCCCTGTGCTATGTGGCTGCTTCCCACTAGCTATCTATTTTACATTTGGTAGTGTAGATATGTCCGTGCCACTCTCTCACTTCGTCCCAGCTTCCCCTTCCCCCTCCCTGTTTCCTCAAGTCCATTCTCTACATCTGCATCTTTATTCCTGTCCTGCCCCTAGGTTCTTCATAACTATTTCTTTTTTTTTTTTTAGATTCCATATATATGTGTTAGCATACAGTATTTGTTTTTCTGTTTCTGACTTACTTCACTCTGTATGACAGACTCTAGGTCCATCCACCTCACTGCAAATAACTCAATTTCGTTTCTTTTTATGTCTGAGTAATATTCCATTGTATGTATGTGCCACATCTTCTTTATCCATTCATCTGTCAGTGGACACTTAGGTTGCTTCCATGTCCTGGCTATTGTAAATAGAGCTGCAATGAACATTGTGGTACATGACTCTTTTTGAATTATGGTTTTCTCAGGGTATATGCTCAGTAGTGGGATTGCTGGGTCGTATGGTAGTTCTATTTTTAGTTTTTTAAGGAACCTCCATACTGTTCTCCATAGTGGCTGTATCAATTTACATTCCCACCTATTTTATATATAGTAGTTTGTATCGGTTAATTCCATATCCATAATTTGTCCCTCCCCTCTTTGGTAAGCACAAGTTTGCTTTATATATCTGTGAGTCTGTTCCTGTTTTGTATATACATTCCTTTGTATTATTTTTAGATTACACATATAAGTCCTATCATATAGTATTTGTCACTATCTATCTGACATTTCACTAAACATAATATTCTCTAGTTCTATCTACATTGCTACAAATGGCAGTACTTCATTCTTTTTGACGGCTGAGTAATATTCCATTGTGTGTGTGTGTGTGTGTGTGTGTGTGTGTGTGTGTGTGTGTGTGTACACGTGCACGTGCGTGCACATTGTGTCTATACCATCTTATTATTCCAGTCGTGTGTTGATGGGTACTTGGGTTGCTTTCATGTCTTGGCTCTTGTATATAGTGCTTGCTATGAACATTGGGGTGCATGTGTCTTTTTGAATTAGTGTTTTCATTTTTTCCAGTTATATACCCAGGAGTGGAATTGCTGGATCGTATGGTAGTCCTACTGGTAATTTTCTGCGGCACTTCCATACTGTTTTCCATAGTAGCTGCACCAATTTACATTCCCATCAACAGTGTACAAGGGTTCCATTTTCTCCACATCCTCTCCAACATTTGTTATTTGTGGACTTTTTGATGATGACCATTCTGACAGGTGTGAGGTGATACCTTATTATGGTTTTGATTTGCATTTCTCTAACAATTAGCAGTGTTGAGCATCTTCTCATGTGCCTCTTGGCCATCTGTATGTCTTCTTTTGAAAAACATCTATTCAAGTCTTCTGCCCAGATTTTGATTGGATTGTTTGTTTTTTTGATACTGAGTTGTGTGAGCTGTTTGTATATCTTGCATATTAACCCCTTGTTGGTTGCATCATTTGCAAATATTTTCTCCCATTCCATAGGTTGTCTTTTCGAATTTTCCCCTGTTGTGCAAAAGCTTATAAGTTTAATTAGCTCCATTTGTTTATTTTTGCTTTTATTTCTTTTGCCTTAGGAGACTGATTCAATAACATATTGCTGTTATTTATGTCAAGGAGTTTTCCGCCTATATTCTCTTCTAGGAGTTTTGTGGTTTCAGAACTTACATTTGGGTCTTTAATCTATTTTGAGTTTATTTTTGTATATGGTGTGAGGAAATGTTCTAATCTCATTGTTTTACATGTAGCTGTACAGTTTTCCCAGCACCACTTATTGAGGAGACTGTCTTTTCTCCATTGTATATTCTTGCCTCCTTTGTCATAGATTAATTGATCATAAGTGTGTGGGCTTATTTCTGGGCTCTATTCTGTTTCATTGATCAATAACTCTGTTTTTGTGCCAATACTATGCTGTTTTGATTACTGTCGCTTTGTAGTATAGTCTAAAGTCTGGGACAGTTATACCTCCAACTTTATTCTTTTTCCTCATTATTGCTTTGGCAATTCAGGGTCTTCTTAGGATTATTTGTTCTTGTTCTGTGAAAAATGTCATGGGTTTTTGATAGGGATTGCATTAAATCTGTAGATTGCTCTGGGTAGTATGACCATTTAAATACTAGTAATTCTTCCAATCCAAAAGCACGTAATATCTTTCCATTTCTTTGAATCATCTTCAGTTTCTTTCATCAGTGTTTTACAGTTTTCAGACTAGGTCTTTCACCTCCTTGGTTTATTCCTAAGTCGTTTTTTTTTTTTTTTTTTTTTTTTTGATGTGATTTTAAATGGTATATTTGTTACTTTCTCTTTCTGATATTTCATTATTAGTATATAAAAACACAACAGATTTCCGTATATTAATCTTGTATCCTGCTACCTTGCTGAGTTCATTTATTAGTTTTCATATTTTTAGGTGGAGACTTTAGGGTTCTCTATATAGAGTATCCTGTCATCTGCATATAGTGACAGTTTTACCTCTTGTCTTCCAATTTGTCTAGTCTATTTCTTTTTCTTGTCTGTTTACTGTGCTTAGGACTTCCAATACTATGTTAAATAGAAGCAGCAATAGTGGGCATCCTTATCTTTTTCGTGAATTTAGTGGGTAGGTTTTCAGCTTTTCACTGTATAGTATTATGTTGGCTGTGGGTTTGTTAATGGCCTTCATTATGTTGAAATATGATCCCTCTATATTCACTTTGATGAGGGTTTTTATCGTGAATGGGTGTTTAATTTTGTCAAATGCTTTTTGTGTCTATTGAGATGATCATGTGGTTTTTGCCTTTCTTTTTGTTAATGTGGTGTATCACATTGATTGATTTGCGTATGTTGAATCATTCTTGTGACCCTGGAATAAATCCAGCTTGATCATGGTGTTTGATACTTGTTATGTATTGTTGTATCTGGTTTGCTAATATTTGTTCAGGATTTTTGCATCTCTGTTCATCAAAGATATTGGCCTATAATTTTCTTCCTTTGCTATGTCTTTGTGTGGTTTTGGTATCAGGGCAAGGGTGGACTCATACAATGGATTTGGGCGTGTTGCCTCCTGTTCAATCTTTCGGAATAGTTTGAGAAGGATAGGTATAAATTCTTCTGTATATGTTTGGTAGGATTCCCCAGTGAAGCCATCCAGTCCTGGACTTTTGTTTTCTGGGAGTTTTTAAAATTATAGATTCTATTTCACTTCTAGTGATTAGTCTGTTCAAATTATCTGTTTCTTCTTGACTCAGTCTTGGAAGGCTATATTCTAGACTTGGAAGACTACCTTTTTAGAAATTTGTCTATTTCTCCTAGGTTGTCCTATTTGTTGGCATATATTTCTCTTATGATTTTTTGTATATCTGCGGTATCACTTGTTATTTCTCTTCTTTCATTTCTTATTTTTATTCTCTTTTCTTCTTGTTGAGCCTGGCTAAAGGTTATCAACTTTGTTTATTTTCAAAAACCCAGCTCTTGTTTTAATTGATCTTTTCTGTTGTTTTTTATATCTTTATTTTATTTCCTTTTTGATCTTTATTATTTCTTTCCTTCTGCTGACTTTGGGCCTTGTTTGTTCTGTTTTTCCTAATTATTTTAGGTGGTAGGTTAGATTGTTTATGGGGTACTTTTCTTGCTTCTTGAGGAAGGCCTGTATCACTATGAACTTCCCTCTTAGAACTGCTTTGACTCCATCCCATAGATTTTAGACAGTTGTGTTTTCTTTCAATTTTTCTCAAGGTATTTTCTGAGTTCCTGTTTGATTTCATCATTGACTCATTTGTTTTTTTAGTAGCATGTTTTTTAGTCTCTTTTCCCATTTTTCTTTCAGTATTTGATTTCTAGTTTCATACCATTGTGGTTGGAAAATATGTTTCATATAAACTCTTAAATTTGTTGAGGCTTGTTTTGTGACCGTGTAAGTGATCTATCCTGGAGAACGTTCCAAGCACACTTTAAAAGAAAGTGTATTCTGCTTTTTTTGGATGTAGTGTCCTGTAGATACTGATTAAGTTTAACTGGTTTATTGTGTCATTTAGCACCTGTGTTGCCTTATTGATTTTCTGTCTGGATGATCTGTTCCTTGATGTCAGTAGGGTGTTAAAAGTCCCCCACTCTTATATATTGTCAGTTTCTTCCTTTATGTTTGTTAGTAATTTGCTTTATATAGGTGCTCCTGTATTAGGTCTGTATGTTAATGAGTGTAATATCCCATTCTTATACTGATTCCTTTATCATTATATATGCCCTTCTTTGTCCTTTATTTTAGGCTTTGTTTTAAAGTCTATTTTATCTGATATGAATATTACTACCCTTGCTTTCTTGTCATTCCTGTTTGCATAAAATATCTTTTTCTATCCCTTCACTTTCAGTCTGTGTGTGTCTTTTGCCCTGAAGTGAGTTTCTTGTAGGCAGCATATTGAAGGGTCTTATTTATTTATTTTTTTTAGGGTCTTATATTTTTATACAATCAGCCACTCTGTCTTTTGATTGGCACATTTAGTCTATTGACGTTTAGAGTAATTATTGATAGGTATGTACTTATTGCCATTTTAGTCCTTTTTTTTCCAATTGTTTTTGTGGTTCTTCTTTGTTCATTTCTTCCTTCTTTTTGTTTCTTCTTTGTGGTTTGATGATTTTCTTTTGTAGTATGCTTGAGTTTCTTTTTGTGTGTGTATCTGTTATATATTTTTGACTTATGGTTACCATGGGGTTCATATATATTGACACATAATTATATCTATTTCCTTTAAACTGAAAATCGTTTAAGTTCAAGCACATTCTAAAAGATCTATATTTTTTACTCCCCTCACCCACATTTTGTGATTTTGATAGCATATTTTACATCTTCATGCTTATCCTTTTACTGTTTATTGTAGTTATAGTTGCTTTTACAATTTTCTTCTTTTTTTTTTAGTCTACCTACTGGCTTATTTAAGTGACCTTCAATCCTTACTATATATTTGCCTTTCCTATAGATTCTTACTTCTTTTCCATTTAGAGAAGACCCTTCAACATTTATTTTAGGGTAGGTTTAATATTGTTGAATTCTTTTAGTTTTTGCTTTTCTGAGGAATTCTTTATCTCTCCTTCTATTCTAAATGATTGCAGGATAGAGTATTCTAGGTTGCAGAATTTTCTCTTTCAGGACTTTGAATATATCATGCCAATCCCTTCTGGCCTGCAATGTTTCTTCAGAGAAATCAGCTGATAGTCTTCCCTTGTAACTGACTTCCCTTGTAACTGACTGTGTTTTTCTCTTGCTGCCTTTAGAATTCTCTCTTCATCTTTAATTTCTATCATTTTAATTATGATATGTCTTGGTGTGGGTCTGTTTGGGTTCATCTTGTTTGGGGCTCTCTGTGGTCCTGTACCTGAATATTTGTTACTTTCCTTAGGTTTGGGAGGTTTTCAGATATAATTTCTTCAAATACAGTTTTGATCCCTTCCTCTCTCTCTTCTTCTTCTGGAACCCCTATAATGTATATGTTGGCACACTTTATATTATCCCATAAATCTTATATGTTGCTTTCATTTTATAAATTTGTCTTCCTGTCTGCAGTTCTGATTGGGTGATTTCCATTATTGTATCTTCAATATCACTTAGGCATCCCTTGTGTCATTTAGTTGGCTATTTATTGCTTCTAGAGTGCTTTTAATCTCAGAAATGGAATTATCTATTTTTGCTTGGGTATTCTTTATTGT